>NC_069508.1:72430354-72445354 GCF_027579735.1 Bombina bombina
ACAGCTTAAGAACAAAGAGACTAGAAGTATGTCTGAAATCCTTAGCAGCATCTACATAGTATTTCCAAGCTCTAACAACATCCAAAGAGTGTAAAGATCTTTCAGTAGCATTCTTAGGATTAGGAAACAAAGGTACAATAATTTCCTTATTAAAAAGGGACAGTCTAGTCCAAAATAAAAACTTCATTATTTCATGATGTAATTTTTAAACAATTTTCCAATTTACTTTTATCACTAATTTTGCTTTGTTCTCTTGGTATTCTTAGTTGAAAGGTAAACCTAGGAGGTTCATATGCTAATTTCTAAGCCCTTGAAGACCACCTCTTCTCTCAGGGCATTTTGACAGTTTTTTTACCACTAGATTCACCATATAGATAACACTGTGCTCATGCATGTGGAGCTCCTAGGAGGCTTAGTAACAGGATAATCAGAGGTAAAAAGTAT
Source organism: Bombina bombina (assembly GCF_027579735.1). Lineage (NCBI taxonomy): Eukaryota > Metazoa > Chordata > Amphibia > Anura > Bombinatoridae > Bombina > Bombina bombina. Next base: position 72,430,799 of record NC_069508.1, read on the forward strand.
ATTTATATAACAGTGTTGGTTATGCAAAACTGAGGAATGGGTAATAAAAGGGTTATCTATGTTTTAAAACAATAAAAAATCTGGTGTAGACTGTCCCTTTGATTAATTTTTATTAGAATTAACAACCTTAGGCCAAAATTAAAGAAGTCCGCAAAACAGCTTTATCTTAAAAGGAAAATCAGATAAGGAGACTCACAAGAGAGCAGACAATTCAGAGACTCTTCTAGAAGAAGAGATGGCTAAGAGAAAAAACACTTTCCAAGAAAGTAATTTAATGTCCAAAGAATGCATAGGCTCAAAGGAAAGAGCCTTTAGAATCTCTAATACCAGATTAAGACTCCAGGGAGGAGAAATATGTTTAATGACAGGTTTAATTCGAATTAAAGCCTGAACAAAACAGTGAATATCAGGAAGGTTAGCAATCTTTCTGTGAAACAAAACAGAGAACAGAAATTTGTCCTTTCAAAGTATTGGCAGACAAACCTTTTTCCAAACCATCTTGAAGAAACTGAAGAATCCTAGGAATTTGAAAACAATGCCAGGAGTAATCATGAGAACACCATGAGATATAAGTTTTTCAAACTTTATGGTAGCTCTTCCTTGAAACAGGCTTGCGTGCCTGAATTATAGTGTTAATCACAGAGTCAGAGAAACCCCTATGACTTAGAACTAAACGTTTAATTTCCATGCCACTAAGTTTAGAGACTTTAAGTCTGGATGGAAGAAGGAACCTTGAGATAGGTCTGGCCTTAGAGGAAGAGTCCAAGGTGGGCAAGTGGACATTCAAAATAGATCTGCGTACCAAATCCTGTGAGGCCACGCTGGAGCTATCCGGATTAATGAAGACTGTTCCATTTAATCTTTGAAATCACTCTGGGAAGTAGGACCAGGGGTGGGGGAAACAGATAAGTTGACTTGTAAAGCCAGGGCACTGCTATAGCATCCAACGCTACCTCCTTAGAGTCCCTGGTTCTCACAAGAAACCTGGAGATTTTCTTGTTCAAACAAGAGGCCATCAGATCTATTTCTGGTAGGCCCCAAAGTAGTACAATCTGATTGAATACATCTCGATGGAGAGACCACTCTCCCGGATGTAAGGTCTGACGACTGAGGTAATCTGCCTACCAGTTGTTTTCACCTGGGATGTGAATCGCAGAAATGAGGCATATGTTGGTTTCTGCCCAAGAGAGGATTCAGGATACCTCTGTCATGGCTAGGGAACTGAGCGTTCCCCCTTGGTGATTGACATAAGCTACTGCTGTGATATTGTCTGTCTAGAAACGGAGATAAGACACCTTTTTTAATAGAGGCCAGGCCTGAAGGGTTCTGAAGAGAGTACAGAGGTCTAATACATTGATTGTTAACCTAGTTTCATAAAGTTTCCAGACTCCTTATGCTGTTAGAGACCTCCATACAGCTCCCCAACCAGTAAGACTTGGTGATCACAGACCAGGTTAGTTGTGCAAAGGAAGCCCCTTTAAATATAAAGTGGTGGTTTAACCACCAAGTCAGAGAAAGTCATTTATTGTGATATAAGAATAAAAGTTGTGATATTCCAGTATAATCCCTGCACCATTGGCGTAGCATGCAAATTTGGAGGGGTCTCATATGAAAACGAGCAAAGGGGGTCGCGTCTGATGCTGCAATCATGAGGCCGACTACCTCCATGTACATAGCCACTGAAGGGAATGATAAGGAATGAAGGTTTGACAAGCTGAAACTAATTTTAGTTGTCTCTTTTCTGTTAAGAAAAGTGTCAGACACTAGATCTTAGGTAAATTGATCCTCCAAGCATGTTTTTTGCAGAAACAGCAGTTAGGTTGTATGAGATTCTGCTAAAAGAGAATACTGAGCTAGTACCAAAATGTTATCCATATAAGGAAACACTGCAATACCCCGCTCTCTGATTACAGATAGAAGGGCACTGAGCACCTTTGTAAAAATTATTGAAGATGTTGCTAGGCCAAATGGGAGAGCAACAAATTGGTAATGTTTTTCTTAAAAAGGAAAACATTAGAAATTGATAGTATTCTGGGTGTATAGGGATGTGAACATACCCATCCTGTAAGTCTATTGTGGACATAAAGTGACCTTTCTGAATAAAGGGCAGAATAGTTCTGATAGTGTCCAATCCATTTAGGGTTTTCAAATCTAGAATAGGTCTGAAGGAATCTCCTGTTTTTAGAGCAATGAAGAGATTTGAATAAAAACCTCAGCCCTGCTCCAGTAAAAGTACTGGGACAATTACTCCCAAAGGGTCTAGGTCTAAAACGGATTTCAGAAAAGTCTGGGCCTTATTTTTATCTTGAGGAAGGAGAGAATCCTTACCTCCAGTAATAGTAGAAAAAATAGAATCCAGTTGGGATCCAAAAACATTTTTTCCTTGGAATGCAAGAGATAGTAGTCTGGTTTTAGATATATCCATATCAGCATTCCATTTTTTGAGCTAAAAAGCCCTTCTAGCTAGAATAGTTAAATACATAGTTTTGATGTTAATATTAATTTGTCAAAAACTGCATTGCAAATAAATGGCTAGATTACGAGTTTTGCGTTATGAGTGAAAAAGCAGCGTTATGGGTTATAACGCTGCTTTTTCACTACCACTGCTATTACGAGTCTTGTCAAAAAATACTTTTTTGGCCGTAACGCAAATTAACTTACACAATTTGCGTAAAGTCTTTTTCAATGGGACTTCCATATCGCCGATATTACAAGCTTTTTCTGGGAGGCCAAAAAGTGAACGGTACAGCCTATACCGCAAGATTCATAATGCAATCTAAAGTCAGTACTAGTTATGAGTTTTACACTGCACTTAAGTGTCCAAAAGTACACTAATACCCATAAACTACCTATTAACCCCTAAACCGAGGCCCTCCCACATCGCAAACACTAAAATAAAAGTATTAACCCCTAATCTGCCACTCCCGACATCGCCGCCACCTACCTACATTTATTGACCCCTAATCTGCCACTTCGGACATCGCCGCCACTATAATAAACATATTAACCCCTAAACCTAACCCTAAAACCCCTAACTTTAATATAATTAAAATAAATCTAAATAAAACCTACTATTAATAACTAAATAATTCCTGTTTAAAACTAAATACTTACCTGTAAAATAAACCCTAAGCTAGCTATAACTAATAGTTACATTGTAGCTAGCTTAGGTTTTATTTTTATTTCACAGGCAAATTTGTATTTATTTTAACTAGGTAGACTATTTACTAACTACCTAGCTAAAATAAATACAAATTTACCTGTGAAATAAAACCTAACCTGTCTTACACTAACACCTAACCTTACACTACAATTAAATAAATTACATTTATTAAATACAATTACCTAAATTACAAAAAAAAAATTAGAATTCTATCAGCCAATCGGAATTCAAGGGACGCCATCTTGGATGACGTCACTTAAAGGAACCTTCATTATGGAAGAAGACTTCGATTGAAGAGGATGCTCCGCGCTGGATGTCTTGAAGATGGACCCGCTCCGCGCCGGATGGATGAAGATAGAAGATACAGTCTGGATGAAGACTTCTGCCCGTCTGGAGGACCACTTCTGCCGGCTTGGATGAAGACTTCTCCCGGCTTTGTTGAGGACTTCTTGCCGCTTGGATGAAGACTTCTCCCGGCTTCGTTGAGGATGGATGTCAGGTCTTCAAAACTATAAGTGGATCTTCGGGGGTTATTGTTAGTTTTTTTTTTTTTAAGGGTTTACTGGGTGGGTTTTATTTTTAGATTAGGGTTTGGGCATTTGAAAAAGAGCTAAATGCCCTTTTAAGGGCAATCCCATCCAAATGCCCTTTTTCAGGGCAATGGGGATCTTAGGTTTTTTAAATTAGGATTTTATTTGGGGGGTTGGTTGTGTGGGTGGTGGGTTTTACTGTTGGGTGTTTGTATTTTTTTTTTTACAGGTAAAAACGTATTTCTTTGGGGCAATGCCGCGCAAAAGGCCCTTTTAAGGGCTGTTGGTAGTTTAGGCTAGGGTTTTTTTATTTTGGGGGGCTTTTGTATTTTGATAGGGCTATTAGATTAGGTGTAATTAGTTTAAATATCTGATAATTTCTTTTTTTATTTTGTGTAATTTAGTGTTTGTTTTTTTTGTAATTTAGGTAATTTATTTAATAAATGTAATTTATTTAATAGTAGTGTACGGTTAGATGTTTTTGGTTAGGTTTTATTTTACAGGGAAATGTGTATTTATTTTAGCTAGGTAGTTAGTAAATAGTTAATAAACATTTACTAACTAGTCTACCTAGTTAAAATAAATACAAACTTGCCTGTAAAATAAAAATAAACCCTAAGGTAGCTACAATGTAAATATTAGTTATATTGTAGCTAGCTTAGGGTTTATTTTACAGGTAAGTATTTAGTTTTAAATATGAATTATTTAGGTAATGATAGTAGGTTTTATTTAGATTTATTTTAATTACATTTAAGTTAGGGGGTGTTAGGGTTAGACTTAGGTTTAGGGGTTAATAAATTTAGTATAGTGGCAGCGATGTTGGGGACGGCAGATTAGGGGTTAATAAATGTAGGTAGGTGGCAGAGATGTTAGGGGGGCAGATTAGGGGGTTAACAATATTTAACTAGTGTTTGTGATGCGGGAGTGCGGCGGTTTAGGGGTTAATATGTTTATTATAGTGGCAGCGATGTCCGGAGAGGCAGATTAGGGGTTAATAAGTATAATGTAGGTGTCGGCGATGTTGGGGCAGCAGATTAGGGGTTAATAAGTGTAAGATTAGGGGTGTTTAGACTTGGGGTTCATATTAGGGTGTTAGGTGTAAACATAAATTTTGTTTTCCCATAGGAATCAATGGGGCTGCGTTACTGAGCGTTACGCTGCTTTTTTGCAGGTGTTAGACTTTTTCTCAGCCGGCTCTCCCCATTGATGTCTATGGTGAAATCGTGAACAAGCACGTAAAATCAGCACACCGCAGCTTTCAGCAGCACTGGTATTGGAGTGCGGTATGGAGCACAATTTTGCTCTACGCTCACTTTTTGCCTGATAACGCCGGGTTTTTATAAACCTGTAATACCAGCACTGTAGGGAAGTGAGCGGTGGCAATAACGTGCAAGTTAGCACCGCACCCCTCATAACGCAAAAATCGTAATCTAGCCGCAAATGATTTGCATGTTGCAGTATATTTAAAATGTTGGTATATTCAGGGTCAAAAGATAACAGCTGAGCCAGATTGGTTAACCAAAAGGAAGAAGCTGAAACTATGTCAGCAATGGATATGGCTGGTCTAAGAATATAGCCAGTATGTAAATAAGTCCTTCTTAGATAAGATTCAAGATTCCTATCTAGATGATCTTTGAAAGAAGTGCTATCTTCCAATGAAATAGTAATATGTTTAGCAAGAATGGAAATGGCCCCAACCACCTTGGGGACTGTTTCCCACAGTTCTAAGTTAGTAATAGGTAAAGGGTACAATTTTTTAAACCTTGCAGATGGGTTAAAGAAGATATCTTGTTTAGACCATTCCTTAGCAATCGTGTCAGAGTTATCATCAGATACAGGAAAATCTCAGGGAGATTGGCAACTGTTTTATATAATTAATTTAAACGATTATAAGGTTTATAATCAACAGGATTATTCTCTGCAATCCCTAAAGTGAAAGACTTCTTTTGAAAATATAATGGATATATTCAATGTTAAACATAAAGGAGGGATTGTCAGGTTCTATGTCTGATGGAGTCTCTGAATCAGAGGAATAATCATTAGTGGATAATTCAGTATTCTATTGGTCACTACAAATATTACTAGTGTTAGGTAAAAAATGGGCTGACCTTTTGCGTTTATTTGAAGTTGGCAGTGCAGCCAGGGCCTTATCAATGGCAGCAGCAACAAACTCTTTCAATGATGTAGGTATGCCATCTGCATCTGACTGTTTATTTGAAAACAGTAGGAGTTTCTGCATATATGGAAACATAATTACGTTTTTTTTTTTTTTAAACGTGACGAATAATCTAGACATGACACACATAAATGAGCTGAAGCAACTTCTTCAGACAATATGTAATAAGCACACTTAGCTTTTGTAGAAAGGTGTTTAGTCTGCTCAGTTTCCATGCTTGCTTCAGGGGCAGGGTGGTGCTGCTCCATTATGGCAAAATATAAAACAAAATGCAATGATGGATTGCAATAAATCCCTTGTAAAGACAATTTTGAGGTACACTGAGGGCTTATTTAAAAAAAAAAAGGGTACTTACTGTTTGAAGACATATTGTAGAGAAGGGGCGAAGCTTAAATACCCTCAATTTTGGTGGGAAAAGTGGAACAATGGGGCGCGGACTTAAATACCCATGATTTTGGTGGGAAAATCGGAACATCGGCGCATCATGATGATGTCACAAACATCTACATAAAAAGGGGGAGGGAGTGCACGTGCTTTTATTTGTTACCCAACTAGGCCTGTTTCATGACTACATTTCCTCTCCTTATCTATTGAGGATAAACGACAGTTTTAAATAAAACACAAGGGAATATTGTCTGTCCCATGGGGCTCTATACAAATTTTACACAGAGAGCAATTAAATATAAGTGCCCCATCCATTGCTGTGAGTGTCTATAAAATATTCATACTTACCTGTATGCAGACGCTACTCCACTTAGAAGCAAATAGCCAAACCAGTACTTAAATAGATCAGCAGAGGTAATGGAATAGGAGTATAATGTCGATCTGTAAAGGGAGGCAGCAGATGAATCCCTGCCACTGAATATACAGAGAGCTTCATAAAAAGATTTTCCATAGGTGAAAACATGGTGTCATCAGGCAATACTCCCTTCACATATCTGAAACAAACACTGTACTTAGAAAGGAACTGGGCTTAATTATGCCTAGTAGCGCCTTTCACTGAAGAATCAAGCACATCACGCTTCACCATCTCCTAAGGAGGCAAAGTAAAACTGAGGTACAAGTGAGGTGTATTTATAGGCATTTGAGGTTTGGGAAACTCTTTGTATGAATGTATATCCCATCAGTAACAGCTCGTGGACTCTCGCCACCTATATAAAAAATATTTTTTCAAGTCGTTTCTATATATACACATTTTGCTAGATGTTTCTGTTCTATACGATTGCCAGACAGTTTGAAAAGATTTAAAGTTCATGTCAGCAGGGACTGATCCGGGTAAGTTGTCTGTTTTATCCTTTATATATGAAAGATATTTTGAGCCATTGGAGAAATTCTTTTGTTTTGATGTAGGTGAAAGCTTTTCTACATTTGGGATTTACGGGTCACAATTTTATTGGCCTTTCTTTTAATGTTTAAATTTTTAAATTTTTATGTTTCTTATCTCAAGCAACTAGGAGCTCCTAAAATATGGTTATGCCGTTTTATTATTTTGTTTCTACAGCAGTGCTATTTTCTTTCGGTGATCTATGTTGAAATTCATTCTATTTGTATATGTATCTCAAAGGCACCATTTTTCTTCATACTATAATACTGCACAGAAAACTCTAAACCATTGCTGGCAAAATACTAAGTTGCTGAGTGTTCTTGCATTTGATAACTTTTATTCATCTCATATCTTTTTTTGCTTTTTATATTTTAGCCATCTTTATTGAACAAAGACAAATAAAACCATCAATGTTTGCAAACTTTTATATCTGCTTTAAAGTATCAATGCCTATTTTTTTTTTGACACTTTTATTCAGTTTTCTAATCAAAGTCCTTTACCCCAAGACCCAATGCATTTCAAATTCACACATTTTGTTACCTTTAGAATTCCAGCTGGGAACCAGACTTCATCAAAATTCAACATTCAGAATTCAGAAAGTAGCACTCTCTTGTAATCAAATTTCTCTAATTGTTGGCAAGCTATGGGCGCGATCCGATATATACGGCACAGGTTTCGCGCAAGCGTGGAAACCTGCGCCGCCCGTTATTTCACCTCGCAACTCGAGCTATCACATATACGGCGCCGTCAGATGCTAAAGTGCCGTAAGTATGACAAACTAGCGATGTCCAGAAATCTGCGTAAGTACAAATTTCTGGAGTCGCCAGTGACTTACGACACTTTAGAAACTGCCGTTGCATAAAAAAATGGACTAAATTATAAAATCACCCGTAACTATCTGACACGCCTCCCAAACATAGCCCGACACGTATACCCCTCTATCCGCAATCCCCCCTTTCACTCCTAACAATAAATATATTAACCCCTAAACCGTCGCCAGCTACATTAAATGTATTACCCCCTAATCTGACACCCCCTTACACCACCACCACCTCTATTAAAATTATTAACCCCTAATCTAATCCCCCTACACTGCCACCACCTATATTAAAATTATTAACCCCTAATCTAATCCCCCTACACCACCGCCACCTATATTAAAATTATTAACCCCTAATCTAATCCCCCTGCACCGCCGCCACCTATATTAAAATTATTAACCCCTAATCTAATCCCCCTGCACCGCCTCCACCTATATTAAAATTATTACCCCCTACTCTAATCCCCCTGCACCGCCTCCACCTATATTAAATGTATTACCCCCTAAAATACTAAAATGTCCCTACCCTAAACTAAATTACAAATAGCCCTGAAAAGGGCCTTTTGCAGGGCATTGTCCCAAAGTAACCAGCTCTATTACCAGCCCTTAAAAGGGCCTTTTACGGGGCATTGTCCCAAAGTAATCAGCTCTTTCACCTGTAATCTGACCCCCCTACACCGCCGCCACCTATATTAAATATATTAACCCCTAATCTAATCCCCCTACACCGCCGCCACCTATATTAAATATATTAACCCTAATTATATTAGGGTTAATATAGTTATTATATTATATATATTATTAATATAGTTAATAAATTAATATAGTTATTATATTATATATATTAACCCTATCTAACCCTAACACCCCTAACTTAATTATTATTGCAATAAATCTAAATAATATTAATCTTATTAACTAAAATATTCCTATTTAAAACTAAATACTTACCTATAAAATAAACCTTAAGATAGCTACAATATAATTAATAATTACATTGTAGCTATTTTAGGGTTTATATTTATTTTACAGGTAACTTGGTATTTATTTTAACTAGGTACAATAGCTATTAAATAGTTAATAATTATTTAATAGCTACCTAGTTAAAATAATTACCAATTTACCTGTAAAATAAATCCTAACCTAAGTTACAAATGCACCTACACTATCAATAAATTAATTAAATAAACTACAATTATCTAAACTAAAATATAATTAAATACACTAAACTAAATTACAAAAAAATAAAAATAAAAAGATTACAAGAATTTTAAGCTAATTACACCTAATCTAAGCCCCCTAATAAAATAAAGCCCCCCAAAATAAAAAAAAATGTCCCTACCCAAAACTAAATTACAAAAAGTAATCAGCTATATTACCAGCCCTTAAAAGGGCCTTTTGTGGGAAATTGCCCCAAAGTAATCAGCTCTTTTACCTGTGAAAAAAAAGAACAACCCCCACATTACAATCCACCACCCACACACCCCTACTCTAAAACCCACCCTATCCCCCCTTAAAAAACCTAAGTCTAACCCCAAATGCTCCTTACCTGTCCTGAAGAACGGCGGAGAAGATCCTGTTCCAGGCGGAGAAGTCTTCTTCCAGGCGGTGACCTCTTCTTCCAGGAACCAGCTGGCGCAGAGAGGAGGAGTTGAAGACAGATGACCGCGGAGCTGAAGACCGTCCACTCTGGAACTGAAGACCGGAGCCATGGAGCGTGGAGGATCCTCTTCATACGATTGCCGCTGTACACTGAATTGGAATTCAAGGTACGCAATTAAAAATGGCGTCCCTTGAATTCCTATTGGCTGATTTGAGCCTTCAAATTCAAATCAGCCAATCGGATGAAAGCTACTTTAATTCTATTGACTGATTTGATTAGCCAATAGAATAAGAGCTACTGTAATTCTATTGGCTATTCTAATCAGGGTCAGATTACAGGTAAAAGAGCTGATTACTTTGGTACAATGCCCCGCAAAAGGCCCTTTTAAGGGCTGGTAATAGAGCTGGTTACTTTGGGGCAATGCCCCGCAAAAGGCCCTTTTAAGGGCTGGTAATAGAGCTGGTTACTTTGGGACAATGCCCTGCAAAAGGCCCTTTTTAGGGCTATTTGTAATTTAGTTTAGGGTAGGGACATTTTAGTATTTTAGGGGGTAATACATTTATTATGAGTAGCGGCGGTGCAGGGGGATTAGATTAGGGGTTAATCATTTTAATATAGGTGGCGGTGGTATAGGGGGATTAGATTAGGGGGTAATGTAGTTAAAATAGGTGGCCCAGTAAAAATGTAATGTCCACAGCACTTGTATATAATGAATATTCATTATATACAAGTGCTGTGGACATTACATTTTTACTGGATTACTGGAGGGGTTTGGCAGTTTTACCCCAAGTCTATACGAGCACCTTTTGCAGGAGTGCTGGCCCTTACTTTGATATTTGTTAAAATAGATGGCGGCGGGGTAGAGGGCTCACATTAGGGGGTAATATAGTTCATATTGGTGGCGGCAGGGTAGGGGGCTCACATTAGGGGGTAATATTGTTAAAATAGGTGGTGGGGGTGTAGGGGGATTAGATTAGGGGGTAATGTAGTTAAAATAATAGGTGGCGGCGTGGTAGGGGGCTCACATTAGGGGGTAATAATTTTAATATAGATGGTGGCGGTGTAGGGGGATTACATTAGGGGTTAATAATTTTAATGTAGGTGGCTGCGGTGTAGGGGGATCACATTAGGGGGTTAGACATTTAATGTAGGTGGCGGCGGGGTCCGGGAGCGGCGGTTTAGGGGTTAAACACTTTATTAGGGATTGTGGCGGGGGATAGCGGTTGACATGTAGATAGACATTGCGCATGCATTAGGTTTTATTTTGCAGGTAGTTTAGGGAGTTACGGGGCTCCAATACTCAGCGTAAGGCTTACTACTTCTGCAATTTGTGGCGAGGTGGAAATGGAGTAAGATTTCTCCATTTTCGCCACGTAAGTCCTTACGCTGTATATTGGATACCAAACTGCGCGGGTTTGGTATACCTGTCTATGGCCCAAAACACTACGGCCGAAGGCAGAAATATACGAGCGTAACTTCTAGGTTACGCCGTATATGTGATACCAAACCAGCACAAAATTTGGCATCGCCAGCTTTTGCAGGCGATGCTGCATATCGGATCGGGCCCTATATGTGCACAAATACCCTAAAACTTTTCAATAGTAAATTAATAATCTATATTAGTTATTAACACTGCATTGCAAAATAAAATGTTTTAAAATCATTTAAAGGGGCAGTGCACTGTATATATGGTTTCCCCATATGTGTTTTACAGTACAGGTGGCCCTCATTTTACAACGGTTCAATTTACACTGTTTCAGAATAACAACCTTTTTTTCCAGTCATGTGACTGCTATTGAAAAGCATTGAGAAGCAGTGCATTTATTAAAATAGCCAGTAGGTGGAGCTGTCAGCTTGTGTTGCAGCAAAGCCAAGCAAGCTGAAATTAATCAGTTTAATCAGATCTGAGCTATCAAGCAGATTTCAAAGGAACAAGATCTTCCTGTCTATAACTCAGTCCAGAGTGGAATGCATAGAAAGAACTGTTTGCAGAAAAATGCAAGTGAAGTCTGTGTTGTGTGATTATTTTATTAGGTTTATAATGTTGTTTAGCAAATGTTTTTGTTCATTTAGCTTAGTTTAATTATATATTCTGTGTTGTGTGATTATTTTATTAGGTTTATAATGCTGCCTAGCATTTAAAGTCTTAATTTCTAAGCTTTAAAAATAATGTATTAGGTGTTACTTATGACAATTTTGAGAGGGGCCTGGAACCTATCTCCCTCACTGAGGGCTACCTGTATTTTGTACCAGCTGCAGTAAATAACAGGATAACCTCTAATATTATGATCACACTGTAACAAACTTGTTATCAAAATACAGTGTGAAATTGTAGGCGCTTTACAAATAAAATGTTAAAAAATATGCACTATTGTAAAATGAAAAAGCAGCAGTTACTGTCTATGGTACGTTAATATCCTGTACATGAAATATGGTTCCTAAATGAAAAAGAACATACTAAAAAAGTTAAAAACATTATTATTTAAAAATATTTAAAGGGACAGTCTAGTCCAAAATAAACTTTCATGATTTAGATAATGAATGTAATTTTAAACAATTTTCCAATTAACTTTTATCACTAATATTTCTTTGTTCTTTTAGTATTCTTAGTGGAAAGCTAAACCTAGGAGGTTCATATGCTAATTTCTCAGTCCTTGAAGCCTTCCTCTTTTCTTAGGGCATTTTGACAGTTTTTCACCACTAGAGGTACACTGTGCTCACGCACGTGAAGTTCCAATGAGCCAGCTCTTATTGGCTAAAATGGATATCTGTCAAAAGAACTGAAATAAGGGGGCAGTTTGCAGAGGCTTAGATATAGGGTAATCACAGAGGTAAAACGTGTATTTATATAACTGTGTTGGTTATGCAAAACTAGGGAATGGGTAATAAAGGGATTATCTATTTTTTTTTAAACAATAACAATTCTGGTGTAGACTGTTCCTTTAAATATCAAACATTTAAAATAATATATAGTTTATGGTATTTTATTTATAGTATAAAGACACTTTGAAAAGCGATTGATGTTCTGTATTTGGCTGTACATCTACAAATAACACAGAATTTCATAGTGTCTGTACTAAAGTTGCCTAATCACTGTTTGGGCGTTTACTATTAGGACCAAACTTTTATACTTATAATCAGTTCAGCCCTTTACCGAGCAGTGATTATATATATATATATATATATATATATATATATATATATATATATATATATATATATATATATATATATATATATATATATATATATATATATATATATATATATATATATATATATATATATATATATATATATATATATATATATATATATACATATACATATACACACACACACACACACACACCCAATATATCCATAATACCCCAGCTCATATAGGTTTCTTATTTATGTACAAGTTTTACAATTGTATTATAACCAAAGAGGTTAAAAATTCATCATGTAAATTGTATTGTCATTCAATACTGTCTGAAGGGTTCATTTACATTATACCTTCACTGCAGATAGTGAAACTGATATTCCTCCCAACAGTCCTGATTTGTATGGAACAGTCGTGTATTCAGAAGTCTGTCCCGGTAAGAGAGCCTTCTATCCCCCATTGCCCACCCCTATATGTTTCAGATAATTGCTGCTACAGTTAACAAGAGAAGAAAAAAAATCTTGTAGGAACAGAGAGGGTCAGTCCACTTCTTTAAAAAATATCTTTGGATGCATGGATTTCAAAACTGGCAATAAAAAATTCTCATAAGTCTGACAATACTTTAATCATCAGGGCCTAAGAGAAAACAATGGAAAATAAATATTTTAGTACCTGGGGGTGTAATTTCTTTGAAAACCTTTTTGCTTATATAGCTCTTTTATAAGTACTGACATTTTCAGTATAGGTGAGGATAGAACAAGCAAAATCAGCTAATTCAAATGAAAAATTAAAGGTAAAGGAGCTATTTGTAATCAATTGAATACACTACAGCAGACAAATGAGATCACTGGAAACACAAAAAAGTTCACTGTTCATTTAACCCTCCCATTTTGTCAGCCCAGTGCATAAGGTTTTTGCAATACTAAAGCAATTAATGTCTACTTCTCTAAAAAAAAAAGTCCTGCTATCCTTTGCTGCCCCCAATTAAAACAAATCAGTGGCAGCTGGTGAATTTTTAAGATGGTGGTGCACCAGACCCCGCCCCTTCGAGAAAGCCCCACCCCTTTGAAAAAGCCATGCCCCTCAAATGGCCCCACCCATTTGAACCAGTAGTGTTTTTGGTCATTGTCTTGTTGAAATATCCAGCCCCGTAACTTCAACTTTGTGACTGATTCCTCAACATTATTCTCAAGTTTCTGCTGATATTGAGTGGAATCCATGCGACCCTCAACAAGATTCCCAGTACCGGCACTGGCCACACAGCCCCACAACATGATGGAACATCCACCAAATTTTACCGTGGGTAGCAAGTGTTTGTCTTGCAACGCTGTGTTCTTTTGCCACCATACATAACACCCCTTGTTATGACCAAATAACTCAATCTTTGTTTCATGAGTCCACAGCACCTTCTTCCAAAAGGAAGCTGGCTTGTCCAAATTTGCGTTTGCATACCTCAAGCGACTCGGTTTGCGACATGTGTGCAGAAAAGGCTTCTTCCACATCACTCTCCCATAGAGCTTCTCCTTGTGCAAAGTGTGCTGAATTATTTAACCTTGCACAGTGACACAATCTGCAGCAAGATGATGTTGTAGGTCTTTGGAGGTGGTCTGTGGGCTGTTTTTGACCATTCTCACCATCCTTTGCCTTTGCCTCTCCAATATTTAACTTGGCCTGCCACTTCTGACCTTAACAAGAACTGTGCCTGTGGTCTTCCATATCCTCACCATGCTCACTATGTTCCTCACAGTGGACACTGGCAGCTTAAATCTATGCAATAGCTTTTTGTAGCCTTCCT
>NC_069508.1:72450354-72482854 GCF_027579735.1 Bombina bombina
TAATATGATATCATAAAATACACAAAGTTCACAGGTTTTTGTAGTCCCAAAGTTCAAGTCGATAATGTAGAATAAACAATGTAGAATAAAATAGTAGTTTTATATCTGATCCTTATGCTGTTAATAAATGCCCACTTACTAGATGTGACCTCAATCCTATGAGGTAAGTGGAAAGCGTCTTTGATAAATACAGTTGTCCCCCAGCAATCTGGAAACGCTGCTTCTCTGCCTCTTTGGTGTTGTTAGAAACACTGCTTTCCTGCTTCCTTAGGCCTAGATTTGGAGAATGGCGGTAGCCGTGAAAACCAGCGTTAGAGGCTCCTAACGCTGGTTTTAGGCTACCTCCGGTATTTGGAGTCACTCAAAAAAGGGTCTAACGTTCACTTTTCAGCCACGACTTTTCCATACCGCAGATCCCCTTACGTCAATTGCGTATCCTATCTTTTCAATGGGATTTTTCTAACTCCGGTATTTAGAGTCGTGTCTGAAGTGAGCGTTAGAATTCTAACGACAAAACTCCAGCCGCAGAAAAAAGTCAGTAGTTAAGAGCTTTCTGGGCTAACGCCGGTTCATAAAGCTCTTAACTACTGTACTCTAAAGTACACTAACACCCATAAACTACCTATGTACCGCTAAACCGAGGCCCCCCCACATCGCCGCCACTCGATTTAATTTTTTTAACCCCTAATCTGCCGACCGCCACCTACGTTATCCTTGTGTACCCCTAATCTGCTGCCCCTAACACCGCCGACCCCTATATTATATTTATTAACCCCTAACCTGCCCCCCACAACGTCGCAGCCAGCTACCTACAATAATTAACCCCTAATCTGCCGACCGCAAAGCGCCGCTACTTAAGTTATCCTTATGTACCCCTAATCTGCTGCCCCTAACACCGCCGACCCCTATATTATATTTATTAACCCCTAATCTGCCCCCCTCAACGTCGCCTCCACCTGCCTACACTTATTAACCCCTAATCTGCCGAGAGGACCGCACCGCTTCTATAATAAAGTTACTAACCCCTAATCCGCCTCACTAACCCTATAATAAATAGTATTAACCCCTAATCTGCCCTCCCTAACATCGCCGACACCTAACTTCAATTATTAACCCCTAATCTGCCGACCGGAGCTCACCGCTATTCTAATAAATGTATTAACCCCTAAAGCTAAGTCTAACCCTAACACTAACACCCCCCTAACTTAAATATAATTTAAATCTAACGAAATTAATTAACTCTTAATAAATAAATTATTCCTATTTAAAGCTAAATACTTACCTGTAAAATAAATCCTAATATAGCTACAATATAAATTATAATTATATTATAGCTATTTTAGGATTAATATTTATTTTACAGGCAACTTTGTATTTATTTTAACCAGATACAATAGCTATTAAATAGTTAAGAACTATTTAATAGCTAAAATAGTTAAAATAATTACAAAATTACCTGTAAAATAAATCCTAACCTAAGTTACAATTAAACCTAACACTATACTATCATTAAATTAATTAAATAAAATACCTACAATTACCTACAATTAAACCTAACACTACACTATCAATACATTAATTAAATACAATACCTACAAATAACTACAATGAAATAAACTAACTAAAGTACAAAAAATAAAAAAGAACTAAGTTACAAAAAATAAAAAAATATTTACAAACATAAGAAAAATATTACAACAATTTTAAACTAATTACACCTACTCTAAGCCCCCTAATAAAATAACAAAGACCCCCAAAATAAAAAATTCCCTACCCTATTCTAAATTACTAAAGTTCAAAGCTCTTTTACCTTACCAGCCCTGAACAGGGCCCTTTGCGGGGCATGCCCCAAGAAGTTCAGCTCTTTTGCCTGTAAAAAAAAACATATAATACCCCCCCAACATTACAACCCACCACCCACATACCCCTAATCTAACCCAAACCCCCCTTAAATAAACCTAACACTAAGCCCCTGAAGATCATCCTACCTTGTCTTCACCTCACCGGGTATCACCGATCGGTCCTGGCTCCAAAATGTTCATCCAACCCAAGCGGGGGCTGGCGATCCATCATCCGGTGGCTGAAGAGGTCCAGAAGAGGCTCCAAAGTTTTCATCCTATCCGGGAAGAAGAGTAGATCCGGACCGGCAACCATCATCTTCCAAGCGGCATCTTCTATCTTCATCCGATGAGGACCGGCTCCACCCTGAAGACCTCCACCGCGGACCCATCTTCATCCGGCGACGTCCAACTGAAGAATGACGGTTCCTTTAAGGGACGTCATCCAAGATGGCGTCCCTCAAATTCCGATTGGCTGATAGGATTCTATCAGCCAATCGGAATTAAGGTAGGAATATTCTATCAGCCAATCGGAATTCAAGGGACGCCATCTTGGATGACGTCCCTTAAAGGAACCGTCATTCTTCAGTTGGACGTTGCCGGATGAAGATGGGTCCGCGGTGGAGGTCTTCAGGATGGAGCCGGTCCTCATCGGATGAAGATAGAAGATGCCGCTTGGAAGATGATGGTTGCCGGTCCGGATCTACTCTTCTTCCCGGATAGGATGAAAACTTTGGAGCCTCTTCTGGACCTCTTCAGCCACCGGATGATGGATCGCCAGCCCCCGCTTGGGTTGGATGAACATTTTGGAGCCAGGACCGATCGGTGATACCCGGTGAGGTGAAGACAAGGTAGGATGATCTTCAGGGGCTTAGTGTTAGGTTTATTTAAGGGGGGTTTGGGTTAGATTAGGGGTATGTGGGTGGTGGGTTGTAATGTTGGGGGGGTATTATATGTTTTTTTTTACAGGCAAAAGAGCTGAACTTCTTGGGGCTGGTAAGGTAAAAGAGCTTTGAACTTTAGTAATTTAGAATAGGGTAGGGAATTTTTTATTTTGGGGGTCTTTGTTATTTTATTAGGGGGCTTAGAGTAGGTGTAATTAGTTTAAAATTGTTGTAATATTTTTCAAATGTTGGTAAATATTTTTTTATTTTTTGTAACAGTTCTTTTTTATTTTTTGTACTTTAGTTAGTTTATTTCATTGTAGTTATTTGTAGGTATTGTATTTAATTAATGTATTGATAGTGTAGAGTTAGGTTTAATTGTAGGTAATTGTAGGTATTTTATTTAATTAATTTAATGATAGTATAGTGTTAGGTTTAATTGTAACCTAGGTTAGGATTTATTTTACAGGTAATTTTGTAATTATTTTAACTATTTTAGCTATTAAATAGTTCTTAACTATTTAATAACTATTGTACCTGGTTAAAATAAACACAAAGTTACCTGTAAAATAAATATTAATCCTAAAATAGCTATAATATAATTATAATTTATATTGTAGCTATATTAGGATTTATTTTACAGGTAAGTATTTAGCTTTAAATAGGAATAATTTATTTAATAAGAGTTAATTAATTTTGTTAGATTTAAATTATATTTAAGTTAGGGGGGTGTTAGTGTTAGGGTTAGACTTAGCTTTAGGGGTTAATACATTTATTAGAATAGTGGTGAGCTCCGGTCGGCAGATTAGGGGTTAATAATTGAAGTTAGGTGTCGGCGATGTCAGGGAGGGCAGATTAGGGGTTAATACTATTTATTATAGGGTTAGTGAGGCGGATTAGGGGTTAATAACTTTATTATGATAGCGGTGCGGTCCACTTGGCAGATTAGGGGTTAATAAGTGTAGGCAGGTGGAGGCGACGTTGTGGGGGGCAGATTAGGGGTTAATAAATATAATATAGGGGTCGGCGGTGTTAGGGGCAGCAGATTAGGGGTACATAAGGATAATGTAAGTAGCGGCGGTTTACGGAGCGGCAGATTAGGGGTTAATAATAATATACAGGGGTCTGCAATAGCGGGGGCGGCAGATTAGGGGTTAATAAGTGTAAGGCTAGGGGTGTTTAGACTCGGGGTACATGTTAGGATGTTAGGTGCAGACGTAGGAAGTGTTTCCCCATAGCAAACAATGGGGCTGCGTTAGGAGCTGAACGCGGCTTTTTTGCAGGTGTTAGGTTTTTTTTTCAGCTCAAACAGCCCCATTGTTTCCTATGGGGGAATCGTGCACGAGCACGTTTTTGAGGCTGGCCGCGTCCGTAAGCAACTCTGGTATCGAGAGTTGAAGCTGCGTTAAATATGCTCTACGCTCCTTTTTTGGAGCCTAACGCAGCCTTTATGTGGACTCTCAATACCAGAGTTATTTTTATGGTGCGGACAGAAAAAAGCCAGCGTTAGCTACGCGGGTCCTTACTGACAAAACTCTAAATCTAGCCGTTAGTATGGTAGAGATTCCTTTCTCCCTCCTTTTGAAATCGCTTAGTTATTCCCTCAGCTCCCAGTAATCCGTAATATGGAAAATATAGATAAGGGAACAAAAAATATGGAAAGGATAGTGCAACACTGTTGTACAAGTTTAAAACATATATTTATTTCACATGTAAAAAATGCTCACATTCTATCACCTCAATCCAATATGAGGTATCAGTTAGGCATAGTGTTGCATTATAGCAGGTGCAAAATTCCAAGGTAAATAGTCAGAAGTGCAGAAAAACGGCATACAAGCAGTTTGTAAAATACAGTTCAATATATTTTTGTTCAAATCTCTCCTTATGCGTTTCAAAGGTTTAAAATAATGGGTTACCTTCTTCTTCAGAGGAAAATTTTAGAGTGTGATTGCTGGTGTTTAGTTGGGGACTTAAATAGGGTTTACCTGTGTAATTACGATATTCTAGAGCTCTGATTGGCTCTTTCTAGTCATGTGATTGAAAGGTGTGTAGGCTAGTCTGCCAATCACTGACCTTATAGATTGTACTTAGTTGGTCTTTATTTCTAAGATGTTTCAGGTTTAGGAGATACAGGTTTAAGAACATCAATTTAAAATATTTCTAAAGTGAATTCATTAAATATCTTGTTGATTTGTTTTTTCATGAAAAGCGGCAGCGATTGAAAGCGCGAGTGAGGAATTGGTGCGCATGCGTGATGCTACCGTTTCAGTGTGTTCAGCAAATGCGGCGGGGGTGTGTGCGTATGAACCAATCAAATTAGAGGTTCAGAGTATAATCGCATAACATCCCCGATCGCTGAAAGTCTTTGCTCCTAAGTCGGTGGTTGTTAAGGGGTTTTTGTAAGGGCTAAAAAGGGGAGTACTGATAGGAAAAAATACATAAAAATAAAATAATAGATTTAGTGATAAATATATAATTATAAAATGAATGCCCAAACTTATGATTAGTTTCAGCGCATGCGTGTTCAGCCTACTGTCATTTGACAGATGATTAGGGGTAATTGTAAATGTTAAAATGTCTAGTATACTTATAATATTTTCCAAGTGTTAGACATTGGGATGGATATATTTGGTTGATATGATATCCCAAACCATCCAGGAATACAGTGTGTTTTCCAAAAGATGAACTAGTAATAGGGTTGGCATGATTTTTTGTAAGGAATTATTTGAACTACATTCATATTTCAAGTCATTCTGATTAGTAAATTCATTGCTACCTCCTCTTAATTGTGTAAAACATTATATGTACATTAAGAGGATTAAAACAGAGTAAGCTTTGATAGCGATATAAAACTTAATATAAAACATGAGATATACAATTAATACATTTAAAAACGATTTTTCTGTATTAACGAACAAACCTAGTAAATACATTTAAAATTCCACTGTTTGTTTAAAATTGTTTCACATTCTTTTAGGGTAATTTTTAGAGACCAAGACAGTGTCCCAGAGAGGGTTGATTTCAGTCTATTAGGATATCTCACATAATATTTAAAATAAGGAAATTTAGTGGGTAATTTCATAAGAGATCTGTAAATTTATCTACAGGATTACCACAAAACAAGGAATACTTATAAATGATGTTAAACAGGTGTCTGTATCCTACTATATATATAGATGACCAAGAAACTTTTTCTTAAAGAATTCTATACATATGAGGAAATGAGTGGACGCACTGGTTTTAATGAGGATAAGTTAGTAAATGGATAAATATATTCTTCTTTAATCCTTCTATTTATCCACCAAAAAGGCTGCTAGATCAATGTCTTTGTTCAAGCCAAAAGGTGTTTGTGAATGTAAGGTATGTATCCAGAAGGTTTCTCTTCGTCTCAGATGTAATTCTCTATCCCCACATCTCTCATTAATAGATATACATTCTAGAATAGTGGCTTTTAGATCTTCTGAATCTTTATTGTGATAGTTTCTATAGTGAAGTGATAGATTGTGAGATTTTTCTCCTGCTTTTATATTCGTCAGATGTTCTGCTACCCTTTTCTTAAAGGGTCGTGTGGTGCGTCCTATGTATTGAAGACCACATGTGCATTCGATCAAATAGACAACATGATCTGTTTTGCAATTACAAGCGGCATTGATTTTACATAATTTTCCATTACTACTAGATCTAACCTCTCTGGTGGATTTTTGTCCGCTATAGTGATGCTCACATGCAACACAATTTAGGCGGTTGCATTTGAAAAAGCCTGTAGATAGTTTACCCAGCCAATTTTGTTTTTTTGGCTGTTTCAATTTGCTTGGTGCAAGAGTATTTTTCAAGTTTCTGTTTTTTCGAAAAATCAATTTGGGTTCCTTTGGAATAATTGATTTTAAAAGGTCATCTTTTTCTAATAGATGCCAATGTTTTCTCAGAATCATTCTAATTTCCTTGGAACCTTCATTGTATGTGGTGATAAAGTTAGCCGAGTCTTGTTGAGTTTTTCTTATATTTTGTTTTTTCTTTTGTAGAAGTGTATTTCTATCAATGTGTTTTACTTTTTTGTAAGCTTTGTTCAGTTCTGTTTCTTTATAACCTCTTTCCATGAACCTCTTCTTCAATAGAGCTGCTTCTTGTTCGAAGTGTTCCATTTTGGAGCAGTTTCGTCTGAGGCGTTGATATTGTCCGTATGGGATGTTCTTTATCCATTCCTGGTTATGGCCACTAGATGCTAATAGGTATTTGTTACTGTCAGTTGGTTTTTTGTGGAGTTTGGTATGAATTTGACCTTCTTTGTGGAACAATATAATATTGAGAAATTCAATCTCTATCTTGTTCCGTTTCTCTGTAAAAGTAAGGTTGAAGTCATTTGCATTTAAGGATTTCACAAAATCGTTCAGAATATTATCAGGGCCTTCCCAGATCATGATAATATCGTCAATGTATCTTGCCCATTTTTTAATGTGCTTACTGAACGGATTGTTAGACCAAATATGGCATTCCTCCCATAGCCCCATGTAGAGGTTTGCAAAGCTGGGTGCGAAGCGAGTTCCCATTGCTGTGCCTTGGAGCTGTAGGAAATATTCCTTTTCGAATAGAAAGAAGTTTTTTTCCAGAACAAATTTTATTGAGTTTAAGAGAAACGTGCATGTTTCTTTTGGCAGATCAGTCAGGGTTTTCAGCCAAAAATCTACTGCTTCTAATCCTTTCCCGTGTGGGATGTTTGTATATAGAGCGCTTACGTCCAGGGTTACCCAAACGAAATCCTCTTTCCAAACTTCTTCTGTCATTTTTTCAATTGTGTCAGGGGTGTCCCTCAAAAAAGATTTTAGTCTTGGTACTAGAGGTTGGAGAAAGTTATCCATGTACTCCGATAGTTTTGAGGTTAGGGAATTTATGCCTGAGATGATTGGTCTTCCTGGGGGTATCTCCATATTTTTATGTACCTTTGGAAGGTGATAAAAAATTGCTGTTGTAGGGTTATCATTTTTTAGATAGGCTAGTTCATCTTCGTTCAGGACTTTCTCTTTCTTGGCATTGTCTAATAGGTGGCGATATTCATTTAGGAAGGTGTTGGTAGGATCTCCTGGAAGTTTCCTGTAGTTTGTTTCGTCCTTTAGGAGGTTGTATGCTTCTTTTATGTAGTCCACTCTGTCTTGAATTACGATTCCCCCTCCTTTATCCGCCTCCCTTATGATTAGATTACTATCTTCTTCCAAGTCCTTTATGAAAGTTTTCTTTCCTTGAGAGGTTGTCTTTGATTTTATACCCCTCACAGAGATTGTTAAAGTCTGCTAGTACCAAGTTTGAAAAGACCGCGATCAGGTTTCCCTTTGAGTGGACTGGATAGAAAGTAGAGTGTGGTTTGAGTGAGGTGTGTCTATTCAGTGCAACTTTTTCAGTAGGAGTAGCACTTTCATTTTCCAGATCTTCTAAAATATTCAGAAGATCAGACTCCGTTTCTGTCAAAATATTCTGCCCTGCTCCCTCGTTTTTCATGGACAATTTATTGAAATGTCTCTTCAGAGTTAGCTTCCGGGTGAATTTATGAAGATCAATAAAAAGTTGGAAAGAATTAGGCCCCTTTGTGGGGGCAAAGGATAAACCTTTCTCAAGTATAGTAGTTTCCTCTTTAGTTAGAATTCTAGTGGAAAGGTTGAAGACTTTTGCCTTTACATCTTCGTTTCCCACATCAGTGTAGATTTTTGTTTTTTTCTTTCCATGTCTTCTCCCTCCTCTGCATCCTCTGTGATTTGTCTTTTTTGGCCTCTTTGTCTCCACTGTGGTTCTAGCCTCATGGGATGTTCCTGTTGATGTGTTTCCCCTCCTCTCAGACTCGGTGGTTCCTGGAGTGTGACTTTCGGATCCGTGGGGTGATATTCTCTCTGTCCGTATCCTAAAAAATGATGTTGGGAGTTGGTATCAAATTGGACAGAATTTCTTCTGTGATAGCCTTCGTTCCCTTGATTGTTCTTATTAGTAGTGTAGGGTGACTTGTTCCTTCTATTCCAATTCCAATGGCCATTGTGCTGATACTGGATTTGGTGGTTTGGTCCTGATGTCTCCTCCCTATCTGGTAGGGTGTTTCTATTTCCATTTCTATTTTGTCTTTCATCATTTCTTTTGTCTCTGTAGTAGTCATGAGATCTATTGTTATTACGTGTATCCTTGTAGTTCCTTTCCCAACCTCTTCCTCGTTCAAAGGAAAGTTCTTCCCATCTTTGTTTATTATTCTCTCTCCTTCTGGGAATATTTCTCTTTCCATGTTGTTGGTTACCTTCTTTCCCTCTTATAATATTTTGTGCTACCCTTGGTGGACATGTTTCTCTTTCTGTGTTTCTCCTACTGTTGTTAGCCAATTGTCTATATGAATCTACTACTGAATATTCAGGTGAATTCAGATATTTCCAATTTTCATCTTCCAGATCCTTGTCTGGGTTTGGTGTTTTCGCCTCGTCCTCTCAAGTATTTTCAATTAGAGCTTTTTCTTTATCTTCCTTGTCCATGTAATAGTCTCTTAGGAATTTGTCTAGTTTCTTTTTCTCTAGTAGCATGTCAAATCTTTGTAATTTACTTTTATTTTCTTTATCCAGCTCCTGGTAATATACATCCCCTTTAAAATTGTTTAGTTTTTCTTGTATGTCCTTCATTTCTTCTCCTAGACTAGAAACTTTTTTCTCTCTATATCGAATTAGTATGTTAATAAATTTCTTTGAGCACTCCTCCATAGCTGAATCCCACTCTGTTAGGAGTTCCACTTCCGTGTTCTCCATTATAGGAGTTTTTTCTAGACGTAGCCCTTTTGGAATGATATTGTATTGTAAATATCTTTCCAAATTGTTGCCATCGTGCCAGCTGGATAATTGTTTTCTGCTTAGTTTCTCCATTTTGGAAAATAATTCTTTAGGATTAGTAATTCTTAAATTTTCCATTACTATGGGTTCTACTTCATATATGGAAAGTTTTCTTTGTCTGGTCTCGGGGTTGAAATAATCACCATATTCGTAAGAGATCATTTTTAGTTGTTTAGTACTAATGCACCAAGCAAGCCGAAAAGAGGGGGTATAGGGTGGTATTAGAAGAGAAAAGGATGATTCAGTGCTTGAACTTTGGGACTACAAAAACCTGTGAACTTTGTGTATTTTATGATATCATATTAAGTGAATTTCTAGTACCTTTATCTGTAATAGAAAGGGAAACTATTTTCCTTTCAGGATATCTAATTGATCTGATTGGTACACCATCCTACTCAAATACATAACTTGCAAATATGTTTTGACACAACTGTTTCAAACGCCGCTGGTACAAATACTCATACTAGATATATCATATAGAACAATCTATTTTAAACAATATTTTGATTTTTACTCTACACCAATTACTCTGATACCACTATTAATAATATATTGGCTACTAATTTCATGAATAGTGCGCCCTAATACCACTCTTCCTAACAATATATATATATATATATATATATATATATATATATATATATATATATATATATATATATATATATATATATATATATATATATATATATATAATTTTATTTTTTTTTCCTGGATTTAAAGGACCTTCCACTTTATAGAGAAATAAAACCACATTTTAATGATTGTTGCCCCCCAGTGTTCGATATTAGGCAATGCAGCCAAAGGGTATTTGGTTGTCAGGAGAGCTACATTTTCAGTAGCCAATTAGAGCTAACAGTGTACACAGACTATTTCCTGGAATGATTTAGAAATTAAGGTGGAGTTTGTCACAGATAAAAACATGCGATGAAGGTTAGACACACCAAAAAAACACACTTTGGTTTTGGGGCCTGACTTTGAAAAACTCTCTGTTGGAAAGAGAGATTGTTACGGTTGCCTCCAGGCTGGCTGGAAGTTGGACCGTAGAAAAGGATGCTCCTAGCGCTCACCAAAGGAGCAGCAGCACCGTGGACACTATAACTGCTGCGTAGCCACCATAAGTAATGCAGACTCTATGAACCACCGCTGCTGGGCTGGTATCTCGCCGTCTGCTCTGCGCCCTGGACCTATGACCAGGCTCCAGTAGGTGAACCTCTTCCTTCTGTAGCAATCCCTGTAGCTAAGGGAGTATGAAAAACATAGCAATCCCTGTAGTGATTATAAGCTGTCCCCTACAAACATGAGTCAAAGCTTCAAGTTAGAGGGTCAACATAGGTCTCATGTGCTGTAGCACACAGCCTCCTTTTTATTGAGGTTACATGCAAACAGGACACTCTCAGGGGGAGGCATAAAATCCCCCATCACACATTTGATATTAGATAGAGAGACACTCCCTTTGACAGGCCACAACATTTACTTCAGCAGATAACATTACACACAATAAAACAATGCAGTCCACCTTATCAATACTAGTCTGATTAGACAATGGGAAAGTTGATCACTAAACCTAATTAGAGCTAATCCCAGCAGACTTGTATTTAGAATAGGTTTCTTGAAGCTGAACAAAATTTAACTCTTAATGGCACACAATGAAACTGAACCAAGTGGGAGAAAGCCAGGGACAAGTCATTTCACAGGTCTGGGGACATAGTCTTAAAGGGGCATTGTTCATCAAAGTCACAATATGTCCCCAGATGGTTCTTAAAGGGCCATACACACCCAATAAAAGTTAATATGTTCTCAGGGGCACAATCTTCCAGGGGCCATAGTCATGAGGAAGGAGGCTGGCAAATAGGCTTCTCCAAAATCCAGGGAAGCAGGGCAATTTTCCATTTAAAGGGCCAGTTACACATAGCAGTTTGTAACAGAGATATACCTCTGTTTGTGATACCCTGTTTGCAAAATAGTGATACCTGGCTTCATTTATGAGTGACTTTTGAAAACCTCTGATTGGAAAAGCTGAAACTCAGAAATATCAGTATCTGGTATTAATGTATTGGCAGTTTAATGTCTTTATATTTTTAAGAATGTTATAATTTAATAATTTATAGCAATGGTATTCTTTATTGCAAGAGTTAAATTGAAGCTGTATTTAAAGGTGTAATGTATAGTTATAATTGATATTTCATAGACCTGTGTAGTCCATAAATACTGTAATGATATTAGTGCTAATTAAATTTATTATTAAGAGGAAAGGATTTAGTTTTTTAACTTTCATTACATTAAACCAAGGCTACTGTGATATATTTTAAAAATTGTATATATTTGTGGTTGGATTGAATTTATTTAATTTTGATATTAATTGGTTTATGTTGAATTGATCGTCGACGTTGTGTGAAATCTCTGGTTTATTATTTGAAGTACTATAAGACTATTTTAGGCCAAATAGTGAATTGTATTTTTCTGGAAATTCCATTAGGCTTATTGAATTTGAACTAAGACTCTTAGTATAATCTAAGGATTTATTTGCTAATTTTGCTATTAATTTAGTAATCCATATTTTGGCATCTACTGTATTAATTGGAGATATTGCTGATGATAATTTTAGGAGTTAATTATTAATAAATATAATATAATTTGCGGCAACATTAAGATAAATACACTAACATTTTACTTTCTACAAAAGAAGATTCTATTATACTAGTGCTTAATAATTTACTTCAAAAGGTAAACATTAAAACAGAATGTTGATAACTCAAGTACAATTTTTGTAAATTAAGTCAATCCACCTGTCTTTTTTTGAGGCAAATATATCAATAACACTTTTGTTGAATTTAGGCATGTCATTTATCAATTGTTTTTCAATCGTAAGCATGGCTAGAGCGGTCAGTCTTTCCTTAGTCTTGGTATTCCTTAGAAATGTTTTAACTCGATTTAAAAAGTTGAGAAACATCTCTCAGCCTCAGCAGTTGTCACGGGAATAGTCAAAATAATTTGCAACAGTTTGTAGGTCTCCGAGAAAGTAATGTCCAAGTTATTTTCTATTACAATGGCACCATTCATATTTCTGAAATCTGAACTTCTGCTGAGAAGTTTAAATCCAGGCATTTTCCAAGGTCTTATAATGAATCATCGCGTTCATCATGTCCTCAAAGTGCAAGCTCAAATGCGCTGCAAAATAAAATACAATAAATTATTTTGGAAAGAGCATAACAATTTTTCGTTATTTGCTCATTATGTTTTTTTAATATTCAAACGATATGCACTGTCAAGTTGTTGTCAAATATCAACCCTTCCTAGCAAATTAAACTCTAATGTGGAGTTTAAATGTGATTGGGAGCAATTATGTTTATTTTTTTACTTAAATGTGATAAATCGGCGACACCATAACTCACCCAGCTTGAATCACCACTTTGTTTTGCAAACAGGAGACAAAAACAAATGAGCCTGTAAGATCATGGACAGCCACAAATCCATGGATATTTATCATGTACCTCGGGTTTGAATTCTCTTTTGAAATCTCTAGTTTTGCATTTTGTCACCTGGACAAGGTTAAGTCTAAGTGTTGGTCTGAGCATTTTAATTTCAATTTTTCTTTCCATGGGCAACGTTGAAAATTGTAATTGCTTTAGCTCAGACACACTGATTTTACTAAGTGCCATCTTAACTGTTAGTTTACACACAAAGAACAGTCCTTTGCTGTTATAAAATATATAGCTTTAAGGTAAGTTGCTTTGCAGCTCTTATAATATATATAACTTTTAGACAAGTAGTTTTGCTGTTATAATATATATAACTTTTAGACAAGTAGTTTTGCTGTTATAAAATATAACACTTTTAGGCAAGTATTTTTGCTGTTATAAAATATACAACTTGTAGGTAAGTGAAGCCGTTATAAAATATACAACTTGTAGGTAAGTAGCTGTGAAGCTGTTATAAAATATACAACTTGTAGGTAAGTAGTTTTGCAGTTGTTATCAAATATATAACTCTGATAATATAATTATAATTTATAATAAATTATACAGTTAATATAGAAGCACAGCAGTTTGCTTTTTTGAAGAAAAAAAACATCTTTTAAATTTTTTTGCAAAACTTGCAATCTGCTAATTAATCTGCTACAATACTTAAAATATAAGAATAAATAAAGCAAATTGTTTTAAAAGTTCCTCCACTCCCTAGTCCTACTCTAATGATTCTAATCTTCTAAGTATCTTTACTGATACAATTATTTTTTATTTTATTTTTAAAAACAGAATTTTATTTTTTGGGGTTAAAAATAAAAAATAATTTTTCCAATAGGGGGCTATTGGAAAAATTATATTTTATTCAGCATAATTTTTTTTTCTCTCATCTTGCCAGGGGGCACGTGTGGGAGTGCACAAATGGAGGAGCCTCCACTGCAACCGATGTAAATGAGCCTGTAATATGAGCTAAACAATCATTTGAGAGATTGTTGTATTCTGCAGTATATTGCTCCATACTAAATGAAAGTGGAAAAAGAACATTGTCAGAAGTAGGTTTCTGCAACAGCAATCAAAATAAATAAGGCAAGTATATTGCAATGTTTTATTTTCCTTAAAGGGACACTAAACACGAATATGTTCTTTACTGATTCAGATAGAGCATTCAACTTTCTAATTTACTCCTTATACATTTTTCTTCATTCTCTTGCTTTTTTAATTTAAAAAGCAGGAATTTAAAGCTTAAATGCAGGCCCATTTTTGGTTGAGAACCTGGGTTATGCTTGCTTATTGGTTTGCTAAATGTAGCCACCAATAAGCAAGTGCTATCCAGGGTGCTGAACCTAAAAAGGAGCAAGTTTCTAAGCTTTAACTTCCTACTTTTTAAATAAAGATAGCAAGGTAACAAAGAAAAATTGATAGGAGTAAATTAGAAAGTTGCTTAAAATTGCATGCTCTATCTGAATCAAAGAAAAAAAAAATTGGGTTTAGTTTCCCTTTAAGCAGCCACTATATAGGAAGATGAAATGCTTAGTTTGATACCCCATTAAGAAAAACACAAATTTGAACATTAAAGGGCAAGTAAACCTAAATGAGTGTGCCAATATTAAAGGAAATCACACAGAGCTTAGATAGTAAGTATATCGTTTTTTATGCATATTTATATATACAAACGTCAATATGAACATTTTATAACAATGAAAAAAAAAAATCTATATTTCAAAGCAAGATACGTTTTTTTTTTGTTTTTTTTTTAAATAATTTTTATTGAGGTTGAAAAAGAACAGGCATACAAAGAAAAAATGTACATTGAAATGTCACGATAAAATCAATAATAACTAACAATATCTTACTTAGTAATGACAAAATACATATATTAGTGTTCATGTAATCTGCCTGACGTGCACTATGCCTCCCTGTAAATATAGGTGGCCACTCTTGGAGCTCAAGTAAGACTAATCAAGGTATGGAGGACGCTTCTATTAAAGAGATCACTTTTGGACCTCTATCATCAAACCTCATGTTTTCTAATTTTTAACTCGAGCTTTATTGACCCTCTATAATTGTATAGGTAACTAGAATGATTAGGAAAAAAAAAACTGCTTGGGTTCTCAACGTGGAAGAACAGGTAATATACAATACGGGAACTTATATACTTCCTTGATGAGAAATAGAATCCATAATGAGACACTAGGACTAACAACTCAAGAGAGGCAATAAAGGGGTGTATTAAGCTTATATAGCTAGTCAACAAGTAATAACGATCAGTCCTGCTGACCTAGAAAGGGAGGATAGATTCATCTCTACAAGGCTATGTAGGGATTTGTGTTAAGGGAATAGTTGAAAACCATAGGTAGGGTGCGGTATAGGTAAGATAAACCGCTTATTTAGTCCCCCTTAGGTAGGGGGCTCTTTATTATGGGGGGGGAGGTGAAAGTTAAGACCGATTCGATAAGTAAGTAAACCCAATATACTATATATAAATATGTTATTGTATAGCAATGAGAACTGAGGTTATGCTAGCTAGGGAAGGTCTAGTAAGTGTACGGGGTCTCCATGCACCCAACTGACCATAGTACCAACCAGTAACATTAAAAAAAAAAAAAAATCCCTGCAATACACTATGACATCCACAACAATGAAAAATCTACAGGGTATAATACAGTCACATCAAATTTGTGTACTACCGTGAATAATAGCATTGTCTCACTGGCAAATAAGTATTAGTAAGGTATAGAACATGTGTAAAACATTTTTTAGGGCATGAGTAAACTAAGAAAAACAGGA
The DNA here is from genome assembly GCF_027579735.1 of Bombina bombina. Classification (NCBI taxonomy): domain Eukaryota; kingdom Metazoa; phylum Chordata; class Amphibia; order Anura; family Bombinatoridae; genus Bombina; species Bombina bombina. The sequence continues at coordinate 72,466,173 of NC_069508.1, forward strand.
CTAATCAGTGTACTTAGCCTTATCAGCTATGTTTAAACACCTATATGAGAGATTACTGACCAACTAATTTGTTAGCAGGTATACAGAAAGTAGTAATGATTGCATAGTATGCTTATATGATATCTAGAGCAATGCAAAGCAAACCAAAAACAGATATTTAAAAAAAACAGTATAGGAGGAGAGATATGCACAATCAAGTGTATAGTATAGCTAACAAATGTAATAAGTACACGTTAAGCACAACTGAACCAAACTTAAAACAAGAACTAGATGTGTACTCTTGATAACAAATTGTTTTAGGAGGTTCACTGTTAATAACAGAACAGAGGCGGCGAAGACTGTTAGTGTCCAACTGTAGTGTCCATATCGCTACTAACTCAGCAAACAGATGAGCGTGGAAATGAGCATCATGTAAGACATGGATGCAAAAATATTTCCCCAAACAGGGTTATACTATGAGTTCCATTATTTGGTGGTAGTTCATCCTGTGGTTGATAGACATTAGGTCTGCGCTCTTGCACATGATATAATAGCTGCCAGGGTCCCATAGCCGTCGAGACACTGTCAAATGTGTTACTCTGTGAGAGCGTGTTACACCGTGGTATAGGGAGTATTTGTCTTCACCTACTATCTGCTGGTTAATTGTCAGCTCATTAACAACATGTTCACCCACCATAGTAAGTTAAAGAGGTAGGACCTACTGTGTAGTTAAGTCAAAGAGCCTCTTGCCGTTACCGGCGATATTTGGCTTGAGTTTAAATAAGAATTCAAGAGACCGGACCCCTCCGGCTGTTGCCAAAATCTTAGAGCTACCCACATTTATATCGGCACCATAGGGAGGGAATCCAAGCCCCCAAGCTCCCTGTGCTGATGGCACAATGAGTTGAGTCTTACCCGTGTTAGCGGTTATCAGCTCTCTGTGTAAGCTGTGAGTCAATATCCCCTCTCTGGAGTTCTGACTGGTCAGAGTCCGCGGAGCAGTTAGTATGTATCAGAAGCGTCCCAGATCCACAATCACAGTTTATACCTTGTATTTCACTAGGTTGGCCAGGAGAACAAGTAACTCTCTCAAAATCTGCCACAAGCGTCCGCTTCAGACTTAGGAAGTGGGCATCAATTAATGCCACAAGTTTCTCTCCCCACGTGGTAGACGCCATCTTTAACTCCAGCTCTGCAAAAGAAGTGGTGTTATTTATGCTGAGAGGTGTCCCATGCTAAGCAGCAAGATGGCACATAAACTGCATCCTGTAGTTTCAGATTTGAAATTCAGCTGATGTCTCCTCAGTCCTACTGCGAAACACAATGTCTGGATACGATATCGCTGTGTATCATAGCATCAGCGATCAGTTATCGGTCATTAATAGTGTTAGAGCGCCGTGATATTCAGATACCTTCATGAATAAATCTTCTAGCTTTAGTGAGGTTTGAAGGGTTAGTGAGTATAAGGGGATCAAAGGTATTTTTATGAGAATAGTTAGATATTTAAGCCGGAGCTCCTCCAAAACATGACCGCTCACTATGGCTGCTGGCTCCGCCCCCCGCAAGATACATTTTAGAATAAATGTTTTTCTACAAAAATCAAGCTTGGAAAGCTTAAAGGGACACTGAACCCACATTTTTTTCTTTCGTGATTAAGCAACTTTCTTATTTACTCCTATTATCAAATTTTCTTCATTCTCTTGCTATCTTTATTGGAAATGCAAGAATGTAAGTTTAGATGCCGGCTCATTTTTGGTGAAAAACCTGGGTTGTTCTTGCCGATTGGTGGATAAATTCATCCACCAATAAAAAACTGCTGTCCAGAGTTCTCAACCCCAAAAAAATAGCTTAGATGCCTTCTTTTTCAAAGATAGCAAGAGAACGAAGAAAATTTGATAGGAGTAAATTACAAAGTTGCTTAAAATTGCATGCTCTATATGAATCACAAAAGAAAAAAATTGGGTTCAATGTCCCTTTAAGTAAACATCTTGGAACCCTCAGGACTTGACCCTTCAGTTCCATCTGAAGCCTCAGATCTAGATATATTCTCAAGACTAAACATTAAAATATGATGGATTTTATAAACGGCTAAAGATATTGACCTCTTATCAGGTGTGATAGGAATTTTACCCATGATCTCATGCTTGCCTACTGTATCAACATGATCATGCGTCAATTGATAGAAAAACACTGATCCATAATCTAAAATAAATAAATAAAAAATACTTGCAATCAAACCTCTTTGCACCAAGGATTTACTATCTAAACAAACAGCGTATTTGCCAACATGTGATTGTCTGTGAGCTGCCAAAATGGTTTAGGATATTAATATTGTACTCTCAGCTGTGACATTTTATAGTCTGAGTAAAGTTAGGGGTATAGTACCCCATGGTTTTATATAAATATGATGTGAGATGTGTATGCTGCTAGCAGAAGTCTGTAAAGAAATACAGAGGATGTAGTCATGTGTGTGACATACTAATTCATTCTTAAAGGGCTGGCTCCCAAGTTTAAAATTCCTGTTTTTTTAAATAAAGATAGCAAGAGAATGAAAAAAAAAAAAGATAATAATAGTAAATTAGAAAGTTGCTTAAAATTGCATTCTCTTTCCAAATCATGAAAGAAAATATTTGGGTTTAGTACTCCTTTAAAATTAAAGGAAAGTTTAACATACAAAAGAGGAAGGGATGGTGCACTCATATACAAATCAGTAGAGTTTTTTAGTAGCGTGTTAACAGCCACAAAAAAAATATATATAGGCATTAAATAGACAAGGAACCAATACACTTTAATAAGTTGAAGGTGTGGCAAGGCTGCACTGCATATATTAAAAGGGACACTGAACCCAAATTTTTTCTTTTGTGATTCATATAGAGCATGCAATTTTAAGCAACTTTCTAATTTACTCCTATTATCAAATTTCCTTCATTCTCTTGGTATCTTTATTTGAAATGCAAGAATGTAAGTTTAGATGCCGGCCCATTTTTGGTGAACAACCTGGGTTGTCCTTGCTGATTGGTGGATATATTCATCCAACAATAAAAAAAGTGCTGTCCAGAGTCCTGAATTAAAAAAAAAAAGCTTAGATGCTTTCTTTTTCAAATAAAGATAGCAGGAGAACGAAGAAAAATTGATAATGGGAGTAAATTAGAAAGTTGCTTAAAATTACATGCTCTATCTGAATCACAAAAGAAAAAATTTGGGTTCAGTGTCCCTTTAAGAGTATATCACAACGACATTGCAGGATTTTCCATTTAACTTAATTTATTCATTAGTATTAGACATACATAAAAAATAAGCCATGCATCTAACATACATTATGTACACTTATACAACTTCAGCTATACAGTTCTGAGAGAATAAAGATTACTTGACTCTTAGTGTGTAACCTGCACCAGTAATAATAATATAGCCAGGCACTTTAGTGTTAGCAGACACGCACCAGTGAATGAACCCCCCACTCACACATACAGGTTAGGCTGCACAACCTTCTGCTATAAGTAACCAGGCACTTAGTGTTCTCAAACATGCTCCAGTATTGATAGAACAGGTATGCTTAAACATCTTTTTTTCAGCTCCATTAAACTCTATGGGGGGAATGCAATTTTGCATGTGTGATTTCTCAAATTCTCCTAATACGAGTGCAAAAAAAATACTTCTAGCGGTTTAAATGTTCCACTCGTAATATGGCCCTTAATGTGTGTTGCCAGATGTATGGTTTATTTTTTTTATGTATGCCTAATATCCTATATTATAAAAGACAAGAGTTTGTCTGAAGCCGTCATGCGCAGTTCAGACAAACTCTTGCAGCTGATCGCACGCGCACCCTTGGCCAGCTGTTGATACTTCGCACGCGCGCACTCTCCCACCCACTTAGCATGTTTGTTTCTGACAAAACTGATGTGAGCACTTTGACCCCCCTTGCTGAATGCGCACGCACCCTCGCACCCACTTAGCGTAGCTCACAAAACTGATTTGAGCACTTTCACCGCTCGCAGATGACCCCCCTTGCAGAATGCGCACGCACCCTCGCACTCACTTAGCCGCACGCGCACGCGAACCCTAGCCGTTTACATGACCCACTTAGCCTATCACACAATGCGCACGCGCACGCGAACCCACGCACACGCAACTAGCCGTTGAAAGCATCGCGAGGCATAATACATTGCGCATTTCTATTGCACTGGCACTGAGAAAGGTCATTATTTGAAAGCTCCGCAATTAGCAAAAAAAACATATCTACATTTAACAAAAAACCTCTTTACTTTAAACATTTGCTCTTTAGTTTAAAAGAATTGGGTCTTGAAATTTTAGTTTAAAAAAAAAATTGTTGAAAAAAAAATGCCCTCAGGACTTATGTATGTGCTACATAGCACATATTAAAAACAATTACCTCAGGACTTATGCTCAGGACTTAGGACTTATGTATGTGCTACATAGCACATTGTAAAAAAAATTACCTCAGGATTTATGTATGTGCTACATAGTACATAGTAAAAAAAAATGGGGGCAGAGAGCCAAAGAGAAGGGGGGGGGGGGCAGAGAGCCAAAGAGAAGGGGGGGGGGCAGAGAGCCAAAGAGAAGGGGGGGGGCAGAGAGCCAAAGAGAAGGGGGGGGGGCAGAGAGCCAAAGAGAAGGGGGGGGGGCAGAGAGCCAAAGAGAAGGGGGGGGGGGGCAGAGAGCCAAAGAGAAGGGGGGGGGGGCAGAGAGCCAAAGAGAAGGCGGGGGGGGGGCAGAGGGCCAAAGAGAAGGCGGGGGGGGCAGAGAGCCAAAGAGAAGGCGGGGGGGGGCAGAGAGCCAAAGAGAAGGCGGGGGGGGGGCAGAGAGCCAAAGAGAAGGCGGGGGGGGGCAGAGAGCCAAAGAGAAGGGTGGGGGGAGAGAGCCAAAGAGAAGGGTGGGGGGAGAGAGAGCCAAAGAGAAGGGTGGGGGGAGAGAGAGCCAAAGAGAAGGGTGGGGGGAGAGAGAGCCAAAGAGAAGGGTGGGGGGAGAGAGAGCCAAAGAGAAGGGGGGGAGAGAGAGCCAAAGAGAAGGGGGGGAGAGAGAGCCAAAGAGAAGGGGGGGAGAGCCAAAGAGAAGGGGGAGAGAGAGAGCCAAAGAGGGGGGAGAGAGAGAGCCAAAGAGGAAAAAGAGCCAAAAAGGAGAGAGAGCCAAAGAGGGGGGAGAGAGAGCCAAAGAGGGGGGAGAGAGAGCCAAAGAGGGGGGAGAGAGAGCCAAAGAGGGGGGAGAGAGAGAGCCAAAGAGGAAAAAGAGCCAAAAAGGAGAGAGAGCCAAAGAGGGGGGAGAGAGAGCCAAAGAGGGGGGAGAGAGAGCCAAAGAGGGGGGAGAGAGAGAGCCAAAGAGGAAAAAGAGCCAAAAAGGAGAGAGAGCCAAAGAGGGGGGGAGAGAGAGAGCCAAAGAGGGGGGGAGAGAGAGAGCCAAAGAGGGGGGGAGAGAGAGAGCCAAAGAGGGGGGGGAGAGAGAGAGCCAAAGAGGGGGGGGAGAGAGAGAGCCAAAGAGGGGGGGAGAGAGAGAGCCAAAGAGGGGGGGAGAGAGAGAGCCAAAGAGGGGGGGAGAGAGAGAGCCAAAGAGGGGGGGGAGAGAGAGAGCCAAAGAGGGGGGGGAGAGAGAGAGCCAAAGAGGGGGGGGAGAGAGAGAGCCAAAGAGGGGGGAGAGAGAGCCAAAGAGGGGGGAGAGAGAGAGCCAAAGAGGAAAAAGAGCCAAAGAGGGGGGAGAGAGAGCCAAAGAGGGGGGGAGAGAGAGAGCCAAAGAGGGGGGGAGAGAGAGAGCCAAAGAGGGGGGGAGAGAGAGAGCCAAAGAGGGGGGGGAGAGGAGAGAGCCAAAGAGGGGGGGAGAGAGAGAGCCAAAGAGGGGGGGAGAGAGAGAGCCAAAGAGGGGGGGAGAGAGAGAGCAAAAGAGGGGGGGAGAGAGAGAGCCAAAGAGGGGGGGAGAGAGAGAGCCAAAGAGGGGGGGAGAGAGAGAGCCAAAGGGGGGGGGAGAGAGAGAGCCAAAGGGGGGGGGGAGAGAGAGAGCCAAAGAGGGGGGGAGAGAGAGAGCCAAAGAGGGGGGGAGAGAGAGAGCCAAAGAGGGGGGGAGAGAGAGAGCCAAAGAGGGGGGGAGAGAGAGAGCCAAAGAGGGGGGGAGAGAGAGAGCCAAAGAGGGGGGGAGAGAGAGAGCCAAAGAGGGGGGGAGAGAGAGAGCCAAAGAGGGGGGGAGAGAGAGAGCCAAAGAGGGGGGGAGAGAGAGAGCCAAAGAGGGGGGGAGAGAGAGAGCCAAAGAGGGGGGGGAGAGAGAGAGCCAAAGAGGGGGGGAGAGAGAGAGCCAAAGAGGGGGGGAGAGAGAGAGCCAAAGAGGGGGGGGAGAGAGAGAGCCAAAGAGGGGGGGGAGAGAGAGAGCCAAAGAGGGGGGGGAGAGAGAGAGCCAAAGAGGGGGGGGAGAGAGAGAGCCAAAGAGGGGGGGAGAGAGAGAGCCAAAGAGGGGGGGAGAGAGAGAGCCAAAGAGGGGGGGAGAGAGAGAGCCAAAGAGGGGGGGAGAGAGAGAGCCAAAGAGGGGGGGAGAGAGAGAGCCAAAGAGGGGGGGAGAGAGCCAAAGAGGGGGGGAGAGAGAGAGCCAAAGAGGGGGGGAGAGAGAGAGCCAAAGAGGGGGGGGAGAGAGAGAGCCAAAGAGGGGGGGGAGAGAGAGAGCCAAAGAGGGGGGGAGAGAGAGAGCCAAAGAGGGGGGGAGAGAGAGAGCCAAAGAGAGGGGGAGAGAGAGAGCCAAAGAGGGGGGGAGAGAGAGAGCCAAAGAGGGGGGGAGAGAGAGAGCCAAAGAGGGGGGGAGAGAGAGAGCCAAAGAGGGGGGGGAGAGAGAGAGCCAAAGAGGGGGGGAGAGAGAGAGCCAAAGAGGGGGGGAGAGAGAGAGCCAAAGAGGGGGGGAGAGAGAGAGCCAAAGAGGGGGGGAGAGAGAGAGCCAAAGAGGGGGGGGAGAGAGAGAGCCAAAGAGGGGGGGGAGAGAGAGAGCCAAAGAGGGGGGGAGAGAGAGAGCCAAAGAGGGGGGGGAGAGAGAGCCAAAGAGGGGGGGAGAGAGAGAGCCAAAGAGGGGGGGAGAGAGAGAGCCAAAGAGGGGGGGGGAGAGAGAGCCAAAGAGGGGGGGAGAGAGAGAGCCAAAGAGGGGGGGAGAGAGAGAGCCAAAGAGGGGGGAGAGAGAGAGCCAAAGAGGAAAGAGAGCCAAAGAGGAGAGCCAAAGAGGGGGGGGAGAGAGAGCCAAAGAGGGGGGGAGAGAGAGAGCCAAAGAGGGGGGGAGAGAGAGAGCCAAAGAGGGGGGGGAGAGAGAGAGCCAAAGAGGGGGGGAGAGAGAGAGCCAAAGAGGGGGGGAGAGAGAGAGCCAAAGAGGGGGGGAGAGAGAGAGCCAAAGAGGAAAGAGAGCCAAAGAGGAGAGCAAAAGAGGGGGGGAGAGAGAGACAAAGAGGGGGGAGAGAGAGACAAAGAGGGGGGAGAGAGAGACAAAGAGGGGGGAGAGAGAGAGACAAAGAGGGGGGAGAGAGAGACAAAGAGGGGGGAGAGAGAGACAAAGAGGGGGGAGAGAGAGACAAAGAGGGGGGAGAGAGAGACAAAGAGGGGGGAGAGAGAGACAAAGAGGGGGGAGAGAGAGACAAAGAGGGGGGAGAGAGAGACAAAGAGGGGGGAGAGAGAGACAAAGAGGGGGGAGAGAGAGACAAAGAGGGGGGAGAGAGAGAGCCAAAGAGGGGGGGAGAGAGAGAGCCAAAGAGGGGGGAGAGAGAGAGCCAAAGAGGAAAGAGAGCCAAAGAGGAGAGCCAAAGAGGGGGGGGAGAGAGAGCCAAAGAGGGGGGGGAGAGAGAGAGCCAAAGAGGGGGGGGAGAGAGAGAGCCAAAGAGGGGGGGAGAGAGAGAGCCAAAGAGGGGGGGAGAGAGAGAGCCAAAGAGGGGGGGAGAGAGAGAGCCAAAGAGGAAAGAGAGCCAAAGAGGAGAGCAAAAGAGGGGGGAGAGAGAGACAAAGAGGGGGGAGAGAGAGACAAAGAGGGGGGAGAGAGAGACAAAGAGGGGGGAGAGAGAGACAAAGAGGGGGGAGAGAGAGACAAAGAGGGGGGAGGAGAGAGACAAAGAGGGGGGAGAGAGAGACAAAGAGGGGGGATAGAGAGACAAAGAGGGGGGAGAGAGAGACAAAGAGGGGGGAGAGAGAGACAAAGAGGGGGGAGAGAGAGACAAAGAGGGGGGAGAGAGAGACAAAGAGGGGGGAGAGAGAGAGACAAAGAGGGGGGAGAGAGAGAGACAAAGAGGGGGGAGAGAGAGAGACAAAGAGGGGGGAGAGAGAGAGACAAAGAGGGGGGAGAGAGAGAGACAAAGAGGGGGGAGAGAGAGAGACAAAGAGGGGGGAGAGAGAGAGACAAAGAGGGGGGAGAGAGAGAGACAAAGAGGGGGGAGAGAGAGAGACAAAGAGGGGGGAGAGAGAGAGACAAAGAGGGGGGAGAGAGAGAGACAAAGAGGGGGGAGAGAGAGAGACAAAGAGGGGGGAGAGAGAGAGACAAAGAGGGGGGAGAGAGAGAGACAAAGAGGGGGGGAGAGAGAGACAAAGAGGGGGGAGAGAGAGACAAAGAGGGGGAGAGAGAGACAAGAGGGGGAGAGAGAGACAAAGAGGGGGGAGAGAGAGACAAAGAGGGGGGAGAGAGAGACAAAGAGGGGGGAGAGAGAGACAAAGAGGGGGGAGAGAGAGCCAAAGAGGGGGGAGAGAGAGCCAAAGAGGGGGGAGAGAGAGCCAAAGAGGGGGGAGAGAGAGCCAAAGAGGGGGGAGAGAGAGCCAAAGAGGGGGGAGAGAGAGCCAAAGAGGGGGGGAGAGAGAGACAAAGAGGGGGGAGAGAGAGACAAAGAGGGGGGGGGGGAGAGAGAGCCAAAGAGGGGGGGGGAGAGAGACAAAGAGGGGGGGGGGAGAGAGAGCCAAAGAGGGGGGGGAGAGAGAGCCAAAGAGGGGGGGGGAGAGAGAGCCAAAGAGGGGGGGGGGAGAGAGCCAAAGAGGGGGGGGGAGAGAGCCAAAGGGGGGGGAGAGAGCTAAAGGGGGGGGGGAGAGACAAAGAGGGGGGAGAGAGAGACAAAGAGGGGGGAGAGAGAGCCAAAGAGGGGGGGAGAGAGAGCCAAAGAGGGGGGGGGGAGAGAGAGCCAAAGAGGGGGGGGAGAGAGAGCCAAAGAGGGGGGGGAGAGAGAGCCAAAGAGGGGGGGGGGGAGAGAGCCAAAGAGGGGGGGGGGGGAGAGAGCCAAAGGGGGGGGGAGAGAGCTAAAGGGGGGGGGAGAGCCAAAGAGGGGGGAGAGAGAGAGCAAAGAGGAAAGAGAGCCAAAGAGGAGAGCAAAAGAGGGGAGAGAGACAAAGAGGGGGGAGAGAGAGACAAAGAGGGGGGAGAGAGAGACAAAGAGGGGGGAGAGAGAGACAAAGAGGGGGGAGAGAGAGACAAAGAGGGGGGAGAGAGAGACAAAGAGGGGGGGGGGAGAGAGAGCCAAAGAGGGGGGGGAGAGAGAGCCAAAGAGGGGGGGGAGAGAGAGCCAAAGAGGGGGGGGGGGGAGAGAGCCAAAGAGGGGGGGGGAGAGAGCCAAAGGGGGGGGAGAGAGCTAAAGGGGGGGGGGAGAGACAAAGAGGGGGGAGAGAGAGACAAAGAGGGGGGAGAGAGAGCCAAAGAGGGGGGGAGAGAGAGCCAAAGAGGGGGGGGGAGAGAGAGCCAAAGAGGGGGGGGAGAGAGAGCCAAAGAGGGGGGGGAGAGAGAGCCAAAGAGGGGGGGGGGGAGAGAGCCAAAGAGGGGGGGGGGGAGAGAGCCAAAGGGGGGGGGGAGAGAGCTAAAGGGGGGGGGAGAGCCAAAGAGGGGGGAGAGAGAGAGCCAAAGAGGAAAGAGAGCCAAAGAGGAGAGCAAAAGAGGGGAGAGAGACAAAGAGGGGGGAGAGAGAGACAAAGAGGGGGGAGAGAGAGACAAAGAGGGGGGAGAGAGAGACAAAGAGGGGGGAGAGAGAGACAAAGAGGGGGGAGAGAGAGAGACAAAGAGGGGGGAGAGAGAGACAAAGAGGGGGGAGAGAGAGAGACAAAGAGGGGGGAGAGAGAGAGACAAAGAGGGGGGAGAGAGAGAGACAAAGAGGGGGGAGAGAGAGAGACAAAGAGGGGGGAGAGAGAGAGACAAAGAGGGGGGAGAGAGAGAGACAAAGAGGGGGGAGAGAGAGAGACAAAGAGGGGGGAGAGAGAGAGACAAAGAGGGGGGAGAGAGAGAGACAAAGAGGGGGGGGGAGAGAGAGCCAAAGAGGGGGGGGGAGAGAGCTAAAGGGGGGGGAGAGCCAAAGAGGGGGGAGAGAGAGAGCCAAAGAGGAAAGAGAGCCAAAGAGGAGAGCAAAAGAGGGGAGAGAGACAAAGAGGGGGGAGAGAGAGACAAAGAGGGGGGAGAGAGAGACAAAGAGGGGGGAGAGAGAGAGAGACAAAGAGGGGGGAGAGAGAGAGAGACAAAGAGGGGGGAGAGAGAGAGAGACAAAGAGGGGGGAGAGAGAGAGACAAAGAGGGGGGGGAGAGAGAGCCAAAGAGGGGGGGGGGGGAGAGAGCCAAAGGGGGGGGGAGAGAGCTAAAGGGGGGGGGAGAGCCAAAGAGGGGGGAGAGAGAGAGCCAAAGAGGAAAGAGAGCCAAAGAGGAGAGCAAAAGAGGGGAGAGAGACAAAGAGGGGGGAGAGAGAGACAAAGAGGGGGGAGAGAGAGACAAAGAGGGGGGAGAGAGAGAGACAAAGAGGGGGGGGAGAGAGAGAGACAAAGAGGGGGGAGAGAGAGAGACAAAGAGGGGGGAGAGAGAGAGACAAAGAGGGGGGGAGAGAGAGAGACAAAGAGGGGGGAGAGAGAGAGACAAAGAGGGGGGAGAGAGAGAGACAAAGAGGGGGGAGAGAGAGAGACAAAGAGGGGGGAGAGAGAGAGACAAAGAGGGGGGAGAGAGAGAGACAAAGAGGGGGGAGAGAGAGAGACAAAGAGGGGGGAGAGAGAGAGACAAAGAGGGGGGAGAGAGAGAGCCAAAGAGGGGGGAGAGAGAGAGACAAAGAGGGGGGAGAGAGAGAGACAAAGAGGGGGGAGAGAGAGAGACAAAGAGGGGGGAGAGAGAGAGACAAAGAGGGGGGAGAGAGAGACAAAGAGGGGGGAGAGAGAGACAAAGAGGGGGGGGAGAGAGACAAAGAGGGGGGAGAGAGAGACAAAGAGGGGGGGGGGAGAGAGCCAAAGAGGGGGGGGGGAGAGAGCCAAAGGGGGGGGGAGAGAGCCAAAGGGGGGGGGGAGAGCCAAAGAGGGGGGAGAGAGAGAGCCAAAGAGGAAAGAGAGCCAAAGAGGAGAGCAAAAGAGGGGAGAGAGACAAAGAGGGGGGAGAGAGAGACAAAGAGGGGGGAGAGAGAGACAAAGAGGGGGGGAGAGAGAGACAAAGAGGGGGGAGAGAGAGACAAAGAGGGGGGAGAGAGAGACAAAGAGGGGGGAGAGAGAGACAAAGAGGGGGGGAGAGAGAGACAAAGAGGGGGGAGAGAGAGACAAAGAGGGGGGAGAGAGAGCCAAAGAGGGGGGAGAGAGAGACAAAGAGGGGGGGCAGAGAGAGCCAAAGAGGGGGGGGAGAGAGAGCCAAAGAGGGGGGGGGGGAGAGAGCCAAAGGGGGGGGGAGAGAGCCAAAGAGGAAAGAGAGCCAAAGAGGAGAGCAAAAGAGGGGAGAGAGACAAAGAGGGGGGAGAGAGAGACAAAGAGGGGGGAGAGAGAGACAAAGAGGGGGGGAGAGAGAGCCAAAGAGGGGGGGAGAGAGAGCCAAAGAGGGGGGGGGGGAGAGAGCCAAAGGGGGGGGGGAGAGAGCTAAAGGGGGGGGAGAGCCAAAGAGGGGGGAGAGAGAGAGCCAAAGAGGAAAGAGAGCCAAAGAGGAGAGCCAAAGAGAGCCAAAGAGGAGAGCCAAAGAGAGCCAAAGAGGAGAGCCAAAGAGGGGGGGAGAGAGAGCCAAAGAGGGGGGGAGAGAGAGCCAAAGAGGGGGGGAGAGAGAGCCAAAGAGGGGGGGAGAGAGAGCCAAAGAGGGGGGGAGAGAGAGCCAAAGAGGGGGGGGAGAGAGAGCCAAAGAGGGGGGGAGAGAGAGCCAAAGAGGGGGGAGAGAGAGCCAAAGAGGGGGGGAACCAAAGAGGGGAGAGATAGAGCCAAAGAGGAGAGAGAGCAAAAGAGGGGAGAGAGCCAAAGAGGGGGGGGGGGCAAAGAGGGGGGGGGGAGAGAGCCAAAGAGGGGGGAGAGAGAGCCAAAGAGGGGGGAGAGAGAGCCAAAGAGGGGGGAGAGAGAGCCAAAGGGGGGGGGAGCCAAAGAGGGGAGAGATAGAGCCAAAGAGGAGAGAGAGCAAAAGAGGGGAGAGAGCCAAAGAGGGGGGGGGAGCCAAAGAGGGGGGAGAGAGAGCAAAAGAGGGGAGAGAGAGAGAGAGCCAAAGAGGGGAGAGAGAGAGAGCAAAAGAGGGGAGAGAGAGAACAAAGGAGAGGGGGGAGAGAAAGCAAAAGAGAGGGGGGAGAGAAAGCAAAAGAGAGGGGGGGGGAAGAGAGAGCAAAAGAAAGGGGGGAGAGAGCAAGGGGTGGGACCGCTGTTCTGAAAAAAATGGCCCGTGTACACGGGCTTTAGTACTAGTTATATAATAAATTGAGTTAAATGGAAAATCCAGCAATGCCGTTGTGATATATTCTTGAAGTATGCAGTGCAGCCTTGCCCCCACAATTTTGAACCTTTTAGAGTGTGTTGGTTTCTTGTCTATTAAATATGAAAGGGAAGTTTTACCCAGGGTTGGAATACTAGGGTGTTAAATAGAGTGGGCCACTTCACCAATCAGAAATGGGCTATTGATATTTAAAGGGACATTATACACACTTTTTCTTTGCATAAATGTTTTGTAGATGAACTATTTATATAGCCCATAAAGTTTTTTTTTTTTAATGTATAGTTTTGCTTATTTTGAAATAACATTGCTCTGATTTTAAGACTCCTAACCAAGCCCCAACGTTTTAGGAGAATACCGTAAGATACCTACTCCAGCTTGCTCCTGTTTGTATAAAAGGTCTTTTCATATGCAAAAGAAGTGGCAGGGGGGGGGGGGTGTCTTATTTCCCACTTGAAGTGGGCTTTCCGGCTATCTTTTCAACAGAGCTAAACTGAGAACTTCTAAGTAAGTTTTTAAACAGTTTTATACTGGATTTTTAAATCAGTATCTGTGCATCTTATTCTTTATAGTAGTGTATTACATGCAGTTATAGGAAAATTGGTGTATACTGTCCCTTTAATGCAGGTATGAGTGATGACTTTAGGTCTTTAATGAAGGCATGAGACCTTTTGTGATACTGTTCCTTTAAGAGAGAGTAACTTCTTTAGATTCTGAAAACTGAGTTCTAGATAAAAGGAAAGCAAACACATTTTATTTTAAAGGAGAAATTTACACAGGATTCTTATTCTGTATTATTCAGCTTTATTTTGAAATGAGGAAAAGGCCAAACAGAATCCAAACTCATCACAAATATAAACAGTATTTTATCATCTTAAAATTAGTAACTTAAAGTTCTTACCTAATTTTCCCATTAGGCAGTATCTCATGAAGTAAACAGAACAGCACATAAGTCAGATCCCAATCAGAAATCTTGATGCTTTCAGCAAACAAACATAAAGTGTCTTTAAATCCAAAAGTGTAGCCCAGCTTGCAAATCAGATCACAAACAGCAGACTTGATTTAAATCCATAAAGCAGATCCAGCATACACTTTATATCCCAAACAGTAGCCTGATGTTTTCAGTATGCATAAAAAAGACTAAATACAAAGATAGCATAGATTCACACTAAGAAGGTAAATTCAACATTCTAGATAGGTTGGAAGCATAACTAAAAGCCCTGTTAATATGAAAATCTGTCACCAGACACAGGTTTCATATGCATTTGTTTTTCAACAGAGAAACAGTTATTACAACACGAGGCAGCAAACACAATTAATTAACACAGCACCTGTTAATGGGCAGGGAATGCCTTAAAGCATAGGAGAAAAAAGGGGAGTGACTTCTAAAAGGTAAACTTGTTAAAGTGACGGTATCACCATATAATCGTAAGTATCAGAATGTGACACATTTTTTATCTCTTGCAAAATGTGTTTTTTTATGAAATATTATTTTTCCATGCTTTCATAACATTTGCAAAACTATTCCTTTTTAACATGTGCACTGCAAGTCTTCGTTTTGTACCTTATATTCCTTGGGTGTGTTTGACATTTTCTCTGAATTATTTTTGTATTTTCAAAGCACCTTACCCCTGCTGGACTCTCTGTTTTATCTAATGAAATAAAAACTAGTGAGTATTGTCATGAGATGCAGGACACAGCATAAAAGGTACAACACTATTTTATTGCAGAGCATAGAAGTATACATCTGGTCAGTGGCGTATTTAGGTTTTGTGCTGCCCTAGACCCTCAAAATTCTGCTAACCCCCCACCCCCTAGGTTTTTAGATTGTTATTCGGCCATAATATTTTTAGGTCAGAGACAGGGTATAATTAGGGTTGCCACCCGTCCCTTAAAATACAGAACACTTATAAGTTACACATGCTGCAGGGTATGCAGGGAGGAATACGAATAGTGCTGTCCAGAAACACAATACATGTTCCTCCCTGCACACCCTGCAGCATGTGTTGCACATAAGTGTCCAGGAAAACATGGCTGAGGTGGCAACCCTAGGTATAATGTGACTTGCAATAAACCTGCATACACTCAGGCTATATATCTATAATATATATATATATATATATATATATATATATATATATATATATATATATATATATAAATATAAAGTTTTAGTTCGTAGGTGCATGCACTCTCACCATCTATCCTCAGCTGCCAGGGTGCTATAGAAATATCCAAAGATTCAATAGTAAATAAGCACTCACTGGACTTTGGTCATCTGTGCAAACAAAAAGTATTTATATATATATATAAACAATGACAAAGAAAGAAAAATGGCACATAATAGTGACATTTAAAAAGACTGGGGATACAGCACTCTTTTAAAAAAACAGACAAAACACTTGTAGAAGTTTACTATCAAAAAAGTTTTTTTATTGTGCAGCCAGCAGGTCCGGACCAAGCCAGATCCACCCAGGCAAAAGCATAAATGATACAAACCATAACCAAAATATTATGACATGTGATTAAACCCTAAATCTATAATGACAATCAAATAATTCAAACAGTGGGCCCAGCCCATGTGTTACCCATGCAGGATGGAGCTATGAAAAGTTGGTTAACATGTGGAGCAATTAGCCAATAGCTAAACGAAGTGCTGCAGGTGAAAGGGATGTTCACTGGTATACATCAGACCTAATAAAGGTTTTAGTGAGAACTGAGATAACAATAGAGTGAGCAACTTCCATTCCAAAATACAGTACTTGTCATACAGATTATGTTAAAGTTAAAACAGTATTAGCTTTAAGTATGACAAGATAAGATAGATAAGCACAAATATAAGCAATCACATGTAATACATATCAGGCAGGCATTGAAATGTATTGGTTGTATATTCCTTAAAGAGACTATAGATGCTTTCCAGTCCTCCAGACTGATACCAATGTAACTGGTGCAAAGTCCCAGGGAAAGATAATATGCCAATAGGTTTGGTGCCCAACAGCAAATTATAGAGCAGGTCATCGTCTTATAAGCAATTACAAGCGGTATGCGGTTGTAAGCTAGTAGCAGTGAAAACAGTTGAAAGTAAGTAAATCACTCACGCAGAGACTGGAGCATGCATGTAGCGAGAGGCAGCATAAAGTAGCAGGCAATACAAGAAGCAAACAAGCCAAGCTGGAATAGAAAAGGTACAGGAGGATACTTGCTTATAGGTATAGTACCCCTCTGTCAACTGCACCCTTTCACTGCGGCCTCAGTTTACCCGCAACCTTGCTGGTTCTTCCAGTCACCTTTGGAACCTCTCTCTAGCGACTTCTTTACTTGAACAGTCAGCGTTCATCCGCTGTCCTCTGGATAGTATCTATTTTACCTTTACAGCATGCTCATATGTCCTCCATTGGAACGCCGTATCACACCAGTTATTTTTCCTGCTCTGTTTCTCTGTAACGCTACCAGGCTCAGCAGCAAGCTCCACCAGCCAGTGGAGCTTGCTGCTGAACCTGGTAGCATTACAGAGAAACAGAGCAGGAAAAATAACTGGTGTGATAATTTAAGACCGTTCTTACTCTCATTGCCCTCATATGTCAAGGATACCCCAGATCTCCTTCGAAAAATAGATGACATAACTGTTTCTACCCAAACTATTCTTGTATCACTAGACGTTGAAAGTCTTTACTCATCCATTCCTCATGAGGTTGGGATTGGTGCTAGTGAACACTTCCTGAGATCTAGAGGCTCAGAAAGTAATAACCACACTAATTTTGTTGTAAATCTTCTAAGGTTTATTCTTGAGAGCAATGTGTTTGAATTTGATGGCTCAATTTACAGACAGGTCAGGGGGACGGCGATGGGAGCCGTATGTGCACCCACATATGCTTGTCTACATTTGGGGGCATGGGAGCTGGACATCTTTGAAAAGTTTGGTGAGGTGTTCAGCTCCCATGTGTCCCTTTGGATTAGGTATGTGGACGACATCCTAATGTTTTGGGATGGCCCCCTGACATGTCTGTATGAATTTATTGACTCATTAAACAAGAATGACCGCAATATTTTGCTGACACATGCATGCAGTGAGAAAGAATT
>NC_069508.1:72487854-72507854 GCF_027579735.1 Bombina bombina
GATTGGTTCCGTTTATTGACAAAGGATGTAGATTTTCCTATAGGAAGGGATGCACTATAGGAAATATCATTTCCCCAAGTGCTTTACCCAAAGAAAAAACAACTACAAGCTTGTGGTTACAATCCAGGGGCATGTACAAATATGGATACAGTGCATGTATCCCTTGCAGCTTCATCCAGAAGGGAAACGTTTTCTCATCCTCAACCACTAACAAGTCATTTACAGTGCAATGTTGCCTCAATTGCCGCACAAAATTTTCAGTATATATGATTTGGTGCACATGTACCCCCAAACAATATGTGGGATGCACCTCAAGGGAGGTAAGAGAACGTATACAACAACATTTATCTGATATTAAACGATCAGAGCCTGTGTCTGACATGGCTAAACACTTTATTCAGAAACATGCTAGTAGCAATACAACTTTCAGATGGATGGTCATTGACCACATAAAAACACACAACAGGGGTGGGGACCGCAATAAAGCCCTTTTAAAACAAGAGGCATTTTGGATCTTCACTTTGAAGTCACGTATCCCTGATGGGTACAATTCCATCAATGACATCATAAATTTTTGGGAGTGATCAACCGAGCACCCTATATTCTAGGGTTTAAACAATCCTTGACAACACAATTCACACTTGGTTGATCTTTTATAAATAGTACTCATCACTGTTTATACGAGCATGTATTCTTCCAATTACATGTTTTGGAACAACTAGCATTGTCCATACATGAGGGTTTTTGTCATGCCCACAATATAATATTCCTTTCCCCCATTTCTTGCAACCAAGAATGTCTTCTTGACAAAACAAATTAATTAAAACAAATCAATCAATGTCACATTGTTTATTCAATTAATAGTATTATTCCCTTGTACTTGTTTCTAACATTAATAGGATGATCTTTGTTATAATAGTACAGTCCCTTATAATCACAGGTCCTTTAGTACAAACAATCAAGACCAACAAATATGTATTAGTTATCAGATTATTTAACATTAATATATAGTTTTCAACAGTCCTTTGAGTGCTGTGATTCAATCTATTTGATATTAATATGGGTTTGGGCTATATAAGTCTTTTAGCTCATCTTATCATGACCCATCATCTGTTATTGTAATTCATTTATTTAGAAATATCAGTTTATGAAACAGAGTTTATCTCTTCTTTGTTGTTTATAACAGTGTTCAGACAACTACACTTTATGTTGATGTACTTCCATTGCACATAGGACCACATGTGTTTATATTCTAAATTTACTATTGCAATTTAATAACAATTTTTTCCTTTAGCATCTTATGTTTCACTTGTGATGAATTGTAACCTGTCTGCATTTGATCTAAACTAGCCGCTACATATGGTTTATTTATGATGATTTTTTATACAAGTATGAAGCATTTGTTGGCTGGAATTTGTATGCCAATTACCTATGTTAATTTCATACAGGCTAGTAGTAATCATGTATTTATGCAACAGTTTCGTTAGATAGGCTCTCCACAGTGTTTAAGTAGATTAACACTTGTTATTTGTTAGCAATCAATGACAACCAATAGATACTCACTACTGCTTTTAAATATTGGCGGTTTTCACTAAGAAATTTATGTCTATGAGTAAGGTCATGGGCCGAAACATGTTAGACTTTCCGTTTTGAGTATTGTCAATACTTTTAAATTGACCAATAAATTGGACGTTTTATTTTAAGACCGCTATTGGCTTTTTTTCTTTTTATATATATATATATATATATATATATATATATATGTGTGTGTGTTATGAATATTACCTTTATCTATAAAAGTATATTATGTGAAATGGTGCAATTTTAAATGACACATTTTTCTATAAGTTATGAAAGGTAATAAACAAATCTGAATCCTTTTAGTTGCTATCAGTCTATTAATTATACCGACACCAGATGAATAACAAAAATTAACTTTATTAAAGTATTTTGTTATTAATAATTAGCATTTAATAGAAACTTAAGCAATCAAAATATTACAGAGAAATAAACTACCGTTCTATAATAATCACTAACGTGATAACATTAAACTATAAAGATGATTAAGTCATATTTTCAAAATAACACAAACATTGGCATGATGATAAGAACCAAATATTTCATTAAAACCCTCTAAGGTAATTGCGGAGAATCAGGTAGATTAATAATTATGACAAACCGACAGATGATAATCTATCCTAATTCCTGATTCACCCGGTGTTATTGTCGACAAATAAGACCAGGTGGTAGGAATTTTTATAAAGAAAACGCAAAGCTATAAAAACAATTAATTCATTTACCTGATTAAATATGAAAAGGCATTTTACATAAATGTTAAATGTAAATCTTAATGATATTAACATCTAAAGTGACTTTCTTTCATACATCACCAAAGTAAATAAATTCCCCCTTTTTCAGACAGGAATCAAACGGTCAGGTCGTAGATCTGTCCCAATAGGCTAAACTCGTCTCAGCAGTTATAATCCAATAATCTCGGACCTCTGTAGTTGATTAGTAAATTACCAACTCCATAAATTATGTGACCAGTTCAAAAGCCCAGGAAAAACGACCCCCTCTCCTTGGGCTAGACCCTATATATTCCCATTCTCTCATCTAGGAGGAGTCATTAATTATAATATTTTAATCATTGATTAACATAAAATTAATTAAATGAAATATTATTGTTTTAACAGTAGATGGCTCTCGCATATAGGGTAAAAATATTGGAAAAACACTTATTATATTTATGTTTACCCCAACATTCCTAAACTACAATCAAGGTTATAAACTGCACTTTTTTACAGAAATAAGCGACTAGCTGGGGCCTAAGCAAGTAAACTACCTTGAATAATGAAAAACATATTGATATGAAACTTCTCAGTCAGCAAGACTGAGGAAAACAAAATTCAATGTAATAATAGATGAGCCCTGGTTAAGCTTAAAACAAGAAAACAACATGGAGTCTGTTCTATCATGAAAAATTCATGACATATTCCCCCTCATCTAGACTATCTTACCCCGACTAGGATGGATGAGATTAGTCTAGATCACTGACTTATATGGGCGATTATTATGGTCAACCATCCGAAGACTAAGAGTAGGAGGGTATCTTCCCCTCTTGAAATTCTTATACCATAGAATCGTTAACCCACAATTCCATCTCCAAGTACCCACATTATGTACAATTTTCAGTTGATAAATATAATTACATGGCATATGTGGCACCTTTATGAGAAAACAAAGTTCCATGTTTTTGTGATCAATGTAAAGTGGCAAAGCAGAACCAGCATCAAAAGCAATGTTTATTTGCATTTCATCAACATCCTTTCCATAATGTCCTTATTGACAAAATATAATGGAATACGTCCCTCAACAAGACTCTCAATTCCACTTTGAATCTCTCGTAACCAATTTCCTGTAAAATACACCACTGGGTCCAAAAAACTTAACAGTTCATTCTGAATTAGTTCATGTTTATATTGGACCTTTATCGCTCAGATGGAAAGACCTGAATGCAAATTAGTGGTCACAACAGTATCATTGACTATCTCCATCATATCTGACAAACTCTCCTTTTGTTTCTTCAAAACCTCCATCATGGTTGCCATCTGTTCACGAAAAATTGACATTTCATGATTCAAATTACTGATGGAAATTGAATTAGACACAGCCGCGGCAGTAACAGCTGAAAAACCGATGACGGATGTCGCAACTAGTCCAGCAATAACTCCAGGTGAACGTTTGGTACGTGATTGTACATTGTAAGATCCACCAGGAAAAGACTTCTGCAACTGCCCCAACATTTCCTTAGTAGTAGACTGGATCCTTTTAACATGTTCTTGATACCAAGATTTAATTTCTGGTGATTCAACCTTGGAAACATCAAAATATTTTTCAATAGTAACCTTAGGATCCAGACTGATAAATATCTTTTGGGAGAAAACTTTCCGGTTGGTAATCAGGAAACCAGGTGATTCCTCAATCATGATCCCAGAAGATGGACCAGGTTCTATTACAGGCTGTACATGAATCTCAACCGAGACACCCTGGCACAGGAACAGGATGGTCCAGATGACTGCCAACATCCTGGATCTCATCAATCCAAACCCAACTGGAAGGTGATATTTATCTGTAATAGGGGAAAAAAAAACATATTCAGTACAAAATAGACACCTTTATCCTAAAGAAACCATTTTAATAATCATAGTGATTATTCTTCTATATATGTATTATTCTCCCCCTCTAGTTTTAACTTTGACCTAGGGTGACAGGCACGCAATTGGTTAATGTGCACCCACTTTTCTATTGACTTCCCACTTGTGGGAATCAAAATCTTGTATGCCACAGGTGAAAGTTTGTCAATAATGACATACAGCCCTTTCCATGATGGGAGAAACTTCTTCTCTCTAACTTGATTTCTAAGAAAATTGTAAAGATAAACTTTATCATTTACCTCATATTCTTTCTTTGTGGTTTTCATGTCATAATATGTTTTAGCACATATTGCGGCTTTCTCAAGATTTCTCTGAGCAAAAGCAAATGCTTGTTGCAAATGCTTTCTTAAATTCTCAACATATTGATAGGTTGTTGTTGCATTGATCAAACTCTGATCCTGAGTACGATACAACAAATGCTGTGGAAGTACCATCCTTCTACCTGTCATTAGTTCAAAAGGAGATATTTTTGTCGCAGTACTAGGAGTGGATCTAATAGCCATCAACACCAAAGGTAATTTAATATCCCAATCTTTCCCTGATTCCTTCACAAACTTTTTCAGGATATTTACAACTGACTGATTATACCGTTCAACTCCACCACTCGAGGCAGCACGGTAAGAAATATGTAATTTCCTTTTCACACCCAGAATAGACCACATTCTTCTCATCACTTCACTTGTGAAATGAGTACCTCTATCAGACTCAATCCTCTGAGGAAGTCCAAACCTAGAGAAAACATGATTGATTAATAAAGCAGCAGCTGTTTCAGACCTACAATTAGGGGATGGAAGACACTCCACCCATTTAGTAAACATACATGTAACGGTTAACATGTATTGATTGCCCCGTGATGTCTTTGTAAGTGGTCCTACAAAGTCAATTTGTAGATCAGACCATGGGAGAGACATACCTCTTTTTTGTAAAGGTGCCCTGTGGGTTGGAGAATTTGGTTGAAACTGTGAACAAACCAAACACCCCTGACAATAAGTCTGAACATCTTTCAGCATATGTGGCCAATATGCATAATCACGCAATACTTCATAAGTAATTCTCTCCCCGCGATGACCTGATGTTGGTGCATCATGGGCATGCTGCAGCATAAGACCTCTAAAAGCAGTAGGAACAACCCACTGTATAGATCCATTATTAGTTGTCCGAACTAACAAACCATCTTTAAGACTAAATTTAGACTTATACTTAAATAAGATCCTAAGGTCCTCATTTTCAGTGCAATCTTTCTCCTGTATTGGATACACTATAGGATTCTCCTTAAAAAGGTAAAATTTACCCACAACAGGATCCTCTTTCTGACTGGTAATCAAATCCTCGTTAGGTGCATCCTGACTCCATTGCACTACAGATAGTTCTTGATCCTTCTTTATTTGCTGACGGGTTACTACTGCGATTTGGCATGCACCAAGAAGGTGTTCAATGTCAAACATTTCCCCCTCTAGGGCACCTTGTTTAGCCATTGTATCAGCTAAATCATTTCCTTCCTTGTCAATACCATGCATCTTTGAATGACCCTTTGTCTTTTTGCAAAAGACAATCAAGTCATTAGAGATAACAATATCATCAATTGCAAGTATCATCTTTCCATGTTTAACTGGCTTGTTACGTGCTCTCATCATCCGATTACGCTTCCACACAGGAAGGTATTCAACAAAACTGTTACGGACATAATCTGAATCTGTAATGATAACAAATTCTTTAAATCCCTGATTTACTGCCATCTTAATGGCCTTATACACCGCGCTTAATTCAGCCATTTGGCTACTTTTCGGGCCCAAACAATAACCAACAGGTTGTATGTGATAATCACTACCCCACACAATACCTTCTCCAGCTACAAGTTTCTTTTCACCATTTTCAGTGGTATGAAAAGCACAACCATCAACATATACCTTAGGTAGTGGTTGACAATACATTTCCTCATAAACCTTATGTCGTGAGAATATGTAATCATCCATATAATCATCCTCACAAATTTCCTCCTTTATATCCTGTTCAGAGCAATCATGAAGTTCAGCTAGTCCTTGTGCAACATAATTTTTCTTATTATGTGCATAATGAACCTCCAAAGGCCAACCCTGCAAAGACAAGGTCCAGGATGTAATACGACTGTTAGATAGATTTCCTGCCTTTATTTTATTACTCTGCAAATACTGCAAAGACTGATGAGCAGTTTCCACAATAATTTTTTCTCCTTGGATATAACTCCGAAAATATTGTAAGGCCCAAACTGTTGCAAACAATGCTTTTTCACAATCATTAAATTTGATCTCCACTGGAGATAAGGCCTTGCTTGCATATGCAATGATCTTATTCTGTTTATCATGTTGCTGATAAAGAACTGCACTCAAGGTAAGATCCGTATATCCTGTCTCCAAGTAAAATGGTTCTCCCTTTACTGGATAGGCTAAACAAGGGGCTTGAGTAAGTCTTAGCTTTAACTTTTGAACTGCCTGGTCTTGTTCTACTGTCCAAGTCCAAGGCTCCCCTTTCTTTAATAGCCTAATCAAGGGTTTAGTAATTTCAGCATAGTTGTCAATAAATTTCCTAGAGTAATTTGTTATACCTAGGAAGGATCTTAGTTCTTTAATACTTGTTGGACTCTTTGTTTTCAATAAAGCTTCAACTTTCTTTTTCTGAGGATTCAAACCATCAGCAGTTATTTCATGACCAAGGAAATTCACCTTAGTTCTACACCATTGAGCTTTTTGAATTGAGAGTTTAACACCTGCCCTTTTCAATTGATTAAGTACATGCCTGACTTCCTCCAAGTGTTCATCAAAAGTAGAGCTTTTGATTAATATATCATCTACATAGCATAATGTCCCCCTTTCAGCGGCATCAGGCATAGCCTTATGCATAAAAATACCAAACTCCTGTCCCGAATTAATATACCCAAAAGGCATCCTGACCCAGGTAAATTGTTCTCCACCAAATGAAAATGCAAGTTTAGGTTGGTCCTCCTCACACACCTTGACAGTCCAATAACCTTGCGCACAGTCTAAGGTCGTAAAAATTTTAGAACCTTGTATCTGTGCAAGACATTGATCTATGTATGGGACTGGCCATCCTGACATCGGCACACGCTTATTAAGCTGTCTCAAGTCAGCACACAACCTCCATTGCCCATTTGGTTTCAACACTCCCAAAATAGGAGTATTAAAGGGACTATGTATTGGTTTAATAATACCTCTCGATTCCAAGTTCTTAATAATATCTGCTAAAGATTCATAGGAGGCCAATGGCAAACGATATTGTCTCACATATACTGGAGGTGCTTTAGGATCAGTTGGAACTCTAAGAGTATGTAGATCTGTTGAACCACAGTCATAAGAATCTTTGGCAAATATCTCCTGAAATTCCATTAAGATTTCTCTTAATTGTTGGCATTCCCTTTCATTAGAACACCCATCTGCCAAAGAAATCTGTTCCTCCACCATTTCATTAAATCCAGGAAATATTTCAGGTTTACCTATCTCATATGTCTCTTCGAGCTGTATGGATAGGTCCTTTGTAATCATATTTACCCTCTTCTTTTCTTCCTTTGCATACCCTTCTGATTCATCATCAGAGAGCTTTTGATCAAAGATAATCTCAGATTCTGTAATCTTACATATACCTTCCTTTTCCTTGAAAGGGTATACAGATTGCACTGTGAACAATCCATCAGGTTGGGAATGGAAACATTGCTCCACTATCTGCTCTTCTGTTAAATATCCATCAGGGATAAGACCTATAACAGAATTAGTGGGATCAGAGGTAAAATACTCAGAATCTATTGCAAACCCAACTATAGTACTTCTCTTCAAACATATACTATGGGGCATCACATTATTTACCAAAATGGTAAATGGCATCTGGTGAATATTGACCAATGGCATATGAGTAACAGTTATGCCCAATTGTTGGATCTTCTGACATATATTTATCAGAGCATCAGAGCCTTTAATTTCTTGCCCCCTTTTAACCTCTAGAGAAAGGGGAAATTGATTTCCACCCCCTGGAATAGTTACATTATTTTGAACTTGTACAATCATTGCATATGGCAATTGTTGAGCAGATCTCAAAACCTTTGTGTCATCCATATAGTTTAGAGGGTTACTCTTTAATCTTGACCATAAAATATGGTTAGTAAAATCAATTTGAACAGCAAAGCGATGTAACAAATCATTTCCAATATACATTTGATATTTTGGCTCATCCAAAACCAAAAATAAATGTCTGGCAATCTTATTTCCAAGAGAGACAGACAACAAGCATTTAGCTACAACAGCTACGTCTGTAACATCACCATCAATATCATGCACCCACTGATCATAAGGTGGAAGATTCCTAATTATCATTGGATTCTCCAATTGTCTTAATAAGCAACTACTAATGTAACTATGCTCTCTATTAAGGGCAAGTTTTGCATGTTTTACCCTTCCAATATCATTAATTTGAAGAGGAATAAACAATTCATGATCTATTTCTTTTAACTCGGTTAAAAACTGAGTATGATTCTTTAAATCAGATGACTTACCATTCTTCTGAAGAAAAGAAATAGTAAGTACATCATCTTCCACCAAAGTACCTGCAATCTCTTTTGGATTGACTTGAATTACATTGTCACACATATATAACTGCATGCCAACATCCTTATTTTGTAGGATTGTCATCTCAGGTACTTGACTGTTCCGAAAATGAATTTCAACAGAATCCTCTCTATGCTCAATTATATGACAACACTTTGGGTTAGTATAATATTTAACCCGTTGATAATTAATTGGTGTATTCACCTGTGACCATACAACACCATTTATGCAATCAATTATTGGATTAAGACGTCTAAGCAAATCATTCCCAATAAGAAATTGTTCTTCCGCTGCTTTAACCACAACAACTGGATGTTGCAGGGACATTTTCCCAATTTTAATTTTAAGCCATACATAACCTATAACTTCAATAGGTTTTCCATCAAAATTTTGCAAAATACCAGTGTAAGTTTTTAACTTTAACTCCTCTGGAGCTATGTCCATGATTTGCCTAAAAATATTTTCTGTCATGACAGTAATTTGAGAACCAGTATCAATCAGGCTCATGACCTGTCCCATAATGTTCTGGATGTTGAGGGGTATACAATACCTCTGATTTCTTTCTTGCATTTCACAGAGAAAATGAGAATGCTCCAACATGTTAGCATTCTTCCATTGTTTACATTTGGTAATATTGTCCCCCTCCAGGTCTGAAGCACCTAACCATTGTATTGTAAAATTTGTAGGTGAATTATTAGTATTAATGGTAGGGGTATCCAATATCAACCCATTACCACCACCTTCAGGTAAAGCTTGCAGGACTGCCATAGTCTCATGGGATTTAACAACATCCTGCATATGACTACAGTTTTCAAGTAACATGTTATCTCTTAACCCCATATGAGCCGGATCAGGAGTGACACATAACACACTCTCAGTCTGTCCTGTTAAAGGGAGAGAAGCATTTTTGCATTCATTAGAGCTTACATGATCACTTAAAATAATTTTTTGATTAGATTGAAGCTTTACCACATTTTCACCTGAGGAAACATTAGTACCATGAGCAATAACATTCTCTAAATTACTATTTACATCAGACAACACGTGTACATTAGATTCATTAATCACATCAAATCCTGGAGTTTGCTTTGGGGTATCAATTAGTCAATTTACCTGACTAGTACTAGGCTGGCAGTCAGAAAAGGGGTTCTTTCCTGATTTTACGTTTGGCTGGGACAACATTGACATCAACTGGCTCATCTGCAAGCTTAACTCCTTAACCTGTTTTTCCAGCCTATCACAGTCTTCAGACTTTTGAGGAGCTTTCTTAGACGTTCCCTCCTTTGGACTGGAAGGGGCAGTCTGTGTTACAGCTGTTGCTGTAGGATTAGTATTTGCAGGTCCTCTGCCAGGAAACCTATTATTATAATAGCTCCTGTTAAACCAGTTTCTTTTCCCTCGACCAAAATAATCAGTATTAGCATTTGCAGGACCCCATGTGTTCTGTCTCGGCCCCCCCTCTCCTGAGCATTTTTCTGTCTGAGAGTTCTGACTGCACTGTAATGGATGCTCAGAAGCAACACTAATTTCTGCTACTTGGCCTGAAAAACTCTTTGTTTTAGAAATACCCTTTAACTCATGTTGGTGAATTTCAAAAACTTTGGTACATTCTTTAACAAGCCAATTTAATGACACTGTCGGGGTAAAATCTCTAACCAGATTTTGGCGTATGTATGCAGGTAATGCATAAAAATACAATTGTTTAAATTCTGGGCAATTACAATCAGCTGCGGCTTCACACTCACAATAAAATCGTTTGAGACAAGCCAGAAAATCACGAGGGCTCTGATCATCTGCACATTGCATACTGTACAAACTTTTTTTCTTTGCAAGGACAGATTTAAGAGGGGAAAAGGCTGTATACAGTTCATCCTTTATATCAACCCAACGTTTAACCCCCTCTTCCTCAAGACATTTGAAAAATCCAAAATGCTTAATGGCAAAAGTCCAAGGTAAATAACTTATCTTAGAACTGTTATCTGTCACCTCCAACAACTCCAGAGTACGTTCAAATAAATCTATATGATCAACAATTGATGTTTTACTACATTCATCAAATGGTTGAATAGTTTCCTTAAGAAACTTTATGATTTTCACATCATTATGTCTAACGTTCAATTGTTTTGCTTGTTTCCTTTTATTTGGCATTGTTTTATAATCAATACTTTCAGCACCGTCAGAAAATTCCTGTGCCTCTCCCGATTCTGACACATCACAGTCAGAATGTATTAAAGTCTTAATTCTGTGATCCAAATCTTTCTTTTCCTTTGAGGAAAAATCAACATGAGCGGGAGTTGAAAACTTAATCTCAGGTTGAACACAGAGCTCAGATTGACCTTCCCTGAGTTTCTCCAACTCCTTTTCAGCATACATTACTCGTTTATCAAGAATGCTATTAACATGTGTTAAAGCATCATTTTCATGATTAGAGGATGTCAATCTGTCTTTAAGAGCGCTAACTCTGTATTCAAAGTCATTTATTTTAATCTGCAACTCCCGTTCTGTCTTTTCCTGGCAGCAAACCTTATTTTCGCTTTCAGACAATTTTTTATTCAACATATCCACCTCAGCTGATACAATAGTAAATTCAGCATTCTGTTGGACATATTTGTCAATCCAAAATTCTTGCAAAAGAAACAATATTGGCCATGTACTATATATCAATTTATTTATCTCATTAGAGCCCTTAGCATTTGCCAATTCTAACAATTTTGCCATATAACCATCAGGGTTATCACACAAAATATATTTTGGGTCACGGATCATTGACTTCAAACCCAGATACCAATTATCAAAAGAATCCTTTGATTTAACTTTACGAAAAAGTTGATGTAAAACTCTATTTCGCACAACTTCCGCTGTATCAGATATAGATTTAGAATTACCCAAAAGGGACTCCTGACAAGAAACATCCCCAAACACAGACATTTTTTTTTTTTTTTTAAATCAAATGCTCAAATAACCCACTGTATCTTTAACTGCAAAATACTTTTTTCCTATCCGGGACAACAGCCAAAATGTTATCTCTTCTCAAAGCAACACAAGGACAGCAAAACAAACTCAAGTCTACTTTTCACTTAAAGGATAAATACAATTGCAAGAAAATACGTAATTAATACTAATTATTTCCACAAGAAAACAGCAATATCGGCAATCAATAACATATGGTTTATTTATGATGATTTTTTATACAAGTATGAAGCATTTGTTGGCTGGAATTTGTATGCCAATTACCTATGTTAATTTCATACAGGCTAGTAGTAATCATGTATTTATGCAACAGTTTCGTTAGATAGGCTCTCCACAGTGTTTAAGTAGATTAACACTTGTTATTTGTTAGCAATCAATGACAACCAATAGATACTCACTACTGCTTTTAAATATTGGCGGTTTTCACTAAGAAATTTATGTCTATGAGTAAGGTCATGGGCCGAAACATGTTAGACTTTCCGTTTTGAGTATTGTCAATACTTTTAAATTGACCAATAAATTGGACGTTTTATTTTAAGACCGCTATTGGCTTTTTTCTTTATATATATATATATATATATATATATATATATATATATATATATATATATATATATATATATAAAATATATATATAAAAAATATATATATAAAAAATATATATATATATATATATAATATATATATATATATATATATATATATATATATTTAATATATATATATATATATATATTTAATATATATATATATTTAATATATATATATATTTAATATATAAATATATATATATATATTTTATATATATATATTTTATATATATATATATATATATATATATATTTTATATATATATATATATATATTTTATATATATATATATATTATTTATATATATATATATTATTTATATATATATATATATATATATATATATATATATATATAAGACAAGAGCACGTTATAAGAGATGAAGTAGCGCTGGTTGTAAAGAAATATAGTTTACACCATTATAAAAATGTTCATAACCAAGACCCATCATGTTTGAAAGGTACCATCATTGAACATGTCAAAACCCACATACGCGGGGGTAATAGAACCATTGCCCTACGTAAGAAAGAAACTTTGTGGATACATACCATGAACACACTAATACCAAATGGTCTGAACAAAGATATAGATTTAGCTGCCTTTTTAGAAACATAAGACTGGTTAGTTATCCTAAGGTAGCATATATATTTATATATATATATATATATATATATATATATATATATTACATGGGAGGATACATTATATTATCAGCAATACTAATTTCTATGACTAGATCAGGCAATGTCGAAATACCAAGGTCCTGTCAATTATCAAATAGAATTAAGGGCACATTTAAATGCCATATAAGAAAAATATAATAATAATAATATAATATATAAATATCCAAAATACATAAAATCAAATAAATATATTCCTTTCCCTGACTACAATATCATCCTAGTTGGATAAGTTTTTAGAAAAGTTTTAATCAGAGTATATGTTCAGTTATATTTAACTTTAATAGCTATAAATACCTCTAAGGAACATAACATTTTTAAAAAAACACATTTTTATATATAAATATTTTAATTACTTTTTATAAGAACTATTTTTATGATTTAGTATAATATCTGTATTAAAGATGATTTTAACATATACCCATTGATCCTCCAACAATAGATAACAAAAATATATATGCACCATTTTATGTTCAATTATATATTGGCCACCTCCCCCCTGAAGATAAGAAAGAAGGCAAGATTATGTATGCTATTGGTATATAAAGAATGTAAAATTTAAAGAATAACATATATGTGGTCATTATAAGCTATAGTGTGTGTGTATATATATTGGGCAGGTGTAGCCCAGTGGTTAAGTTCACTGCCCCTGAACACACAGGTTGTTGGTTCGAACCTGATCTTTTAGTCTTCTTTTAAACGAAAGCATAAAAATATTATGATGTCTGTTTTTTCTTTGCCAATCGGCCCTTGTTATACTAAATGTACAATTGCGATATAATATTGTTTAATTAGATCTTGAATGTGCGGGCATCGTTTGGATAAGAAATAGGCTAATTGTGAAACACTTTTTCGTTTTTTGTTCCCTATACGTTATATATGGTTCAAATGGTCTTTTTGCCCGGTTTTCATATGGCAAACAATTTGCGATTCATGTGCACTTGTAAAATGGTGCAGGCATATTCCTCTAGATCACCTGAATAGATGAACTATCATTGTGCATTTTAATACCGCTCATCTTAGCGGATGTGTGTCCTCTGTCCACGCCGCTTTGTATATCCAAAATACACACCTCCGCCCTAGACGAATCATGATGGACTTCACATTCGTCATTGGAGGTGTGAGCATTTAGCCCAATCAGAAGCGTATTTTAGTACTTCCCCCAAAAAATCCCGCGAGAGTACACGGGAATATAAGAATCATCCGTCCACATAGAAAACAGTCTCTGAAGAAGGAGTTATTGATATAACCTTTGAAACGCGTTAGACTTCACCAAACAAGAACGGACTGATCTTACAAACCAGAAACTCTGGTGTTCTATATATGATTGACAAGACTTTTTTATTTATCCACTGGCTACATTTGTTTGTGGCTATCTGTTGCCGCATTGGTTTGTGGCCACCTGTGACTATTCAACTACCTGTGGCTATTCAACCACACCAAATACCATACAGTGCAGTAATTGGATTGCACTTGTTGTGTATCGCTGTATAAATACCTCATACTTGTGAGGATTTTTGATGTAAGCAGGAATTTTTAGGAGTGAATGTATGTGAATAAAGTGTATGATTTTTAAACGATATCACACTATTTTGGCCTTTCTTTCTTTCACATATATTGCCGATACTTCTACACCATCCTGAGAGGATTTATACTGAAAGAGGCCGAGGGAAAAGGTGCATTTACCTCCTGAAGTTT
Source organism: Bombina bombina (assembly GCF_027579735.1). NCBI lineage: Eukaryota > Metazoa > Chordata > Amphibia > Anura > Bombinatoridae > Bombina > Bombina bombina. The sequence continues at coordinate 72,502,597 of NC_069508.1, forward strand.
CACCCATACCCGGGAAAGCAGAAGGGAAAAAGGCAAGCTTGCTGTTTGAAGTTTCTCCTACATCCTAAGGGGCCAAGCCTAATCCACGAGAAGGATTCCCTGATGTGCTGATTCCTTACCTCATACGATTGAGGTTTTTTCTTGTAAGTTGGCATTCCACACATACCCCAAGTCTGGAATTTTCTTACTTTCCATATATATTATATAAGTGGTCAAGCATCTGGGACATTTAGGAATTAACATTCCTCTCATTCTATGGTGTTTTATTTGCTGTGTAATCAATTTTTTTTTTTCCTTGTTATTTCCTCACACATAGTGATCGTGTAAACTATATTTCTTTACAACCAGCGCTACTTCATCTCTTATAACGTGCTCTTGTCTTTTCCATAATATTATTTTGGAGGGGGGGAAGTACTGGGCCAGCTGGGGAATTCTTTTCCTCATCTGGTACTGTTTTCTCTCTCCTCCCTAAGGGATAGCTGCAATATGGTTGGTTTTTTGCTCCAAGGGGATCACCATCTTCTAGTCTGATATAGGTACACACCTCTGTGCCCTCATATCTCTTTTTACCCCCTCAGTCTAGCGCCTTTGACTTTTTCGCTTTTTGTCTCATTCTGTATTCCCCTTTGAAGGCGGCTTTCTGAACTGGGACAGATAGGTTGTTTTCCCCTTTTGGAGCAAATTATTTCCGTAGAGAATACTGATTTCTGTTAATACATACCCTTTATATATATATTGTCCATATACAGATATATTATTATACAGATATATATATATATATTTTATATATTTTGAATTGTCCATTTTTCTATTTTTTTAACATGTCAGATTTTGAATATGGGGATTATTTTGATATCACAAAGAAACAAAAACATCTATCAATTAATGATTACCTTACTGAATCATTAGACAATTATAAATTGACAGATCCTAAAGTATTATTTGAAAAACTAGAGAAATTATATAAAAAACAGCTAAATCACTGGTATGATTGTAATAATCTAGAAAGATATCTAAAATACAAAATAATCCCCAAAGGGTTACAATTTGAAAAAACAACCATAATAGATAGTTCTGAAATAGAACTTCTCTCAGAATGGGATTCCACTATGGAAGAAATATCTGTCCAACTGATGAATATCCTCATTAAATTCAGAACTAAAAAAGTGGAGGAATGTAGTGATCAGATTAAAGATATAAGAACAAGGCTTAATATGTTCAGGGGAGATGTGTATTACAAGGAACTGGATATAGAAAATAAAAGAAAAATAGAGAGATTTGAAAAAGAAGTAGAAAGTAAGAAAAATAAAAAATTCATACAGGATCTTAATGATAAAAAGGAAATGGAAAGAGTAATTAGATTAGAGGGAGACGAAGAAGAAATTTGGAATGAGATAGGAGAGGGTAGTAATCAAGCAGAACAATGTAGCAATTGGTCTAATTTCAACTCTCCAGATTTCTCAACTAATCTAACGTATAGACAATTCCAACAGAGAAATAGAAGTAGAAATAGAATCAAATCACTAAAGGGGGAACACACTAACACAGGTTCTCACTCTATATTACTACAAAATGAAACTCATAGAGAACAAGACCCAAAGTACATCAATGTATCTAGAATACCACAAGATAAAAGAAACACATATGAATATAGAAATCATCATACAAATAGCCAGCCATTTAATAGGAACACGTATGAATATAGACATTTTAATGGGAGAGTAATAGATAGACCAAGAGAGAATTTACCTTCCAATAGCTGGCGACATAACTATAAAGATCCAAGAGATAGAAATTACGATCATTACAACAGATCTGGGAACAACACACAGTCCCAACACTATAGAAATCCACAATCCTACTACAATCGAAATGGAATGAGACCACACTGGGTGAACCGCAATATAGGAAATAACCCTAAAGCTAAGACCAATAGAAATAGTGAGACCCCAGTACAAATAAGAAACAATCATAACACCGGTGAGAACAACATAAATTTTCTAGTGCCACCTCAGAGAAAAACCCAAATAGGGAACTCCAACACCATTCAAAACCAACAAGTGGCCCAACTTCCAGATTGGAACCTGAGAGAAACCAGAAAAACAAAAAGAGGCAGAGAGGATGCAGAGGAGGAAAGAGAAATGGGAAGGCAAAGAATAAGATCATTAGACCGCAATATTTAAACAAAGACATAAATGAGAATAGTGGATTAAATACAAAAATCTTTAACCTTTCCAAAAGAAATTTGTCAAGTGAAGAAATTAGTGTTTTAGACAAAGGCCTATCTTTTGCCCCCACCAAAGGACCAAATCCTTTTGAACTGTTCATTGATTTGAACAAATACATTAGAAAGTTAACGTTAAAACGTCACTTTGAAAAACAAAAAAAGATGTCCAAAATAACATTAATGATCTCAATACACAATCATTGTCTGATACAGACCTAGAGGCCTTAATTATCCTCCAAGAATTAAATATGGAAGGTAAAATTAATGATAATGAAAAAGCAACATTATCATACGCAAAGCATACCACATTCAAGCCTCCCTCTACTTATTTCCCGGTCCAATCAAAAGGGAACTATATACCAGTATTTTATAACTTGTAATACATATAAAATCAAGAAAGACAATTTAAACGTAAGAGAAAAATCAATTTTAAAAAATCTACAAGATCACTTACCAAAAGTGCACAAAGATAAAGAAAAACCCACCTGGGCATCCCATAGTATCAGGGATCAATTGTTTAACATCAAAATTGTCGGAATTTGTGGATACGTTTCTACAACCAGTAGTCCCACTTCTCAGGTCATATCTAAAAGACTCAACGGATACTATAAACAAAATAACAGAAATAATTTGGCACCCAAATTACCTATGGGCCACTTTAGACGTAAGTGCTTTATATACAAGCATCCCTCATCTTAAAGGTATTGAGGCGGTTAAATTTTGGTTTAACAAACTAACAGACATCGATTCAGAAAAACAGAAATTTTTAACAAATTCAATTAAATTTATTTTAGAAAAAAATTATTTTATGTTTAACGACCAATTTTATTTGCAAATAAGTGGTACGGCCATGGGTACCCGCTTTGCCCCCAGCTTTGCGAACTTGTATATGGGCGCATGGGAGGAAATCCAAATCTGGGAGAATAACCCTTTCCTTCCGTTTATTGTCTACTGGGGCAGATACATAGACGACATCATTTTAATTTGGTCTGGTACAAATGAAATTTTAGAGGATTTTATTGTTTTTATAAATGAAAATACTTTTAATCTAAATTTTACCAAAAAAATTGACAAAAAGGAAATAGAGTTTTTAGATTTAGTGTTTTATCATGAAGACAGTAAGATTCTGTCAAGACTATACAAAAAAGACACTGACAGCAATGCTTATTTACATGCTAGCAGTGGACATAATCCAAAATGGATCGAAAACATTCCATTTGGACAGTTCCAGAGGATCAGACGTAACTGCTCCAAAATGGAGGATTACGAAAAAGAATCAAACTGTCTAAAGAATAAGTTCTTAAAAAAGGGTTACAATCATAATATTTTAAAAAATGCAGATAATACAACTAGAAAAATCCCTAGAAAGAACCTGTTGAAAGAGTCAGATCAAAAAAAGAAAAAAAGTGATTATTCCACATGTAGCTTAGTTACAACCTATAACGAGGGGGCCCAGGAAATAAATAAAATTCTAAATAAACACTGGCATATTTTAAAAAAAGATGCTCTCTTGAAAGATATAACAAAAGAAAACCCTAAAATAATATACAAGAAAAACAAAAATTTGAAATCAGTTTTAGCACCAAGTTTGTTAAAAAAAAAAACAAACTGACCCATTCAAATTGGCTGGGGAAACAAACAATGTTTTTTTTTAAGTGTAACCGAAAAAATCGCGAATCATGTATCCATCATATGAATGGACACAAACCGACAAAAAAATTCAAATCCACGAATAATGGAAAAGAGTTTGATATTAAGTCTCTATGTAATTGTAAAACCGATTTCATTAGAAACATGCTACAATGTAGCTGTAATTTACAATATATTGGTAGAACGACCAGATCATATAAGAAAAGATTATCTGAACACCTGACTAATATCACTACAGGAGAAATTTCCCATAATCTATCTCTCCATTATAAAAATGTTCATAACCAAGACCCATCATGTTTGAAAGGTACCATCATTGAACATGTCAAAACCCACATACGCGGGGGTAATAGAACCATTGCCCTACGTAAGAAAGAAACTTTGTGGATACATACCATGAACACACTAATACCAAATGGTCTGAACAAAGATATAGATTTAGCTGCCTTTTTAGAAACATAAGACTGGTTAGTTATCCTAAGGTAGCATATATATTTATATATATATATTTATATATATATATATATATATATTTCTTTTCATATATTACATGGGAGGATACATTATATTATCAGCAATACTAATTTCTATGACTAGATCAGGCAATGTCGAAATACCAAGGTCCTGTCAATTATCAAATAGAATTAAGGGCACATTTAAATGCCATATAAGAAAAATATAATAATAATATAATATATAAATATCCAAAATACATAAAATCAAATAAATATATTCCTTTCCCTGACTACAATATCATCCTAGTTGGATAAGTTTTTAGAAAAGTTTTAATCAGAGTATATGTTCAGTTATATTTAACTTTAATAGCTATAAATACCTCTAAGGAACATAACATTTTTTAAAAAACTACTTTTTAAAAGAACTATTTTTATGATTTAGTATAATATCTGTATTAAAGATGATTTTAACATATACCCATTGATCCTCCAACAATAGATAACAAAAATATATATGCACCATTTTATGTTCAATTATATATTGGCCACCTCCCCCCTGAAGATAAGAAAGAGGGCAAGATTATGTATGCTATTGGTATATAAAGAATGTAAAATTTAAAGAATAACATATATGTGGTCATTATAAGCTATAGTGTGTGTGTATATATATTGGGCAGGTGTAGCCCAGTGGTTAAGTTCACTGCCCCTGAACACACAGGTTGTTGGTTCGAACCTGATCTTTTAGTCTTCTTTTAAACGAAAGCATAAAAATATTATGATGTCTGTTTTTTCTTTGCCAATCGGCCCTTGTTATACTAAATGTACAATTTCGATATAATATTGTTTAATTAGATCTTGAATGTGCGGGCATCGTTTGGATAAGAAATAGGCTAATTGTGAAACACTTTTTCGTTTTTTGTTCCCTA